>NC_135807.1:101345819-101610819 GCF_964213995.1 Mustelus asterias | reverse complement strand
CCCCCTTCTTCTACTCGCTGGAAAAGGGCGGGCTAACCGTCAGCAGCTCCTTACGCTACTGGCCGACGATGGTTCCCCCGTCTCGGATCCGGAGGGCATCCGGGCCATTGCCCGGGATTATTACACCTCCCTCTTCTCTCCGGATCCGTCCAGCGAGGATGCCCGCAGAGTTCTGTGGGAGGACCTTCCGCAAGTCAGCCCGGAGGGCGTCGGCAGGCTCGAGGCCCCCATCACCGTGGCCGAGCTGACCGGCACCCTCAATGGCCTCGGTCGGGGCAAAGCCCCGGGGCTGGACGGGCTGACAGTAGAGTTCTTCAGGGCGTTCTGGGACGTCCTGGGGGGCGACTACGCGGGGGTCCTGGAGGAGAGCAATGCCACCGGGGAGATGCCCCTTTCGTGGCGCAGGGCCGTCATTGCCCTGCTGCCAAAGAAGGGGGATCTCCAGTGCCTTAAAAACTGGCGCCCGGTCTCCCTCCTCAGCACGGATTATAAAATCTTTGCCAGGGCATTGGCTTCACGCCTTGGGTCCGTGCTGGACCACATGATCCACCCCGACCAGTCCTACACGGTCCCGGGCCGATCGATTCACGATAACCTCCATCTGGTCCAGGACCTGATCCACCATTCCCAGAGGGCTGGTCTGTCGAGCGCCTTCTTGTCTTTAGACCAGGAGAAGGCGTTCGACAGGGTGGAGCACAAGTATTTACTCGGGACTCTGCGGGACGCAGTTTGTCGCCCGGATCCGATTACTGTACTCTGCCGCAGAGTGTCTGATTAAGGTTAACGGGTCCCTGACAGCACCCCTTCGCTTTGGGAGAGGAGTACGGCAGGGCTGCCCCTTGTCCGGCCAACTTTATTCTATATGCGTGGAGCCATTCCTGCGCCTCTTGCGGAGGAGGTTGTCGGGTTTGACTCTGCGCGGCCCGGACGTAGGGGTGGTCCTGTCGGCTTACGCCAATGACGTGCTCCTCATGTTCACGGACCCGGCTGACCTGCGGAGGATGCGAGAATGCCAGGTGGTGTACTCCGCCGCGTCCTCCGCCAGGATCAACTGGGCCAAGTGCTCCGGACTCCTGGTCGGTCCGTGGGAGACGGACCCCCTTCCGGAGGAGCTCAGGCCTTTCACCTGGAGCAGGACCAACCTCCTCTACCTGGGGGTCCATCTCTGCCCAGCCGAGGAATCCTGGCCGGCGAACTGGCGGGAGCTGGAGGCCAAAGTCTCCGCCCGTCTGGGTCGCTGGACAGGACTGCTCCGAGTGCTGTCCTACGGGGCGCGAGTTCTCGTCATAAACCAGCTGGTTGCCTCCATGCTGTGGTACCGGCTGGTCACTTTGACCCCTCCCCCTGGCTTTGTCACCGATATGCAGAAAGCCCTCGTGCGGTTCTTCTGGGACAACCGACTGCACTGGGTCGCTGCCGAGGTGCTGCATCTCCCGATTGAGGAGGGCGGACAAGGTCTGGTGTGCCTCCGCACGCAGCTAGCGACCTTCCGCCTCCAGACCCTGCAGAGATACCTTTACGTCGAGCCTCCTCCACGATGGCGTGCGATGGCGACGTATTTCTTCCGCCAGTTGCACGGCCTCAATTACGACGTGCAGCTGCTGCACATCAACCTGGGGCATATTCCCACCTCCCTGCGGGAGTTGCCCGTCTTTTACCAGGACCTCCTCACGGTCTGGAACACGGTCGCCTCGCGACGCAGCTCTCCCCCGTCAGGAGTAGCGGCTCTCGTGCGAGAGCCGCTGCTCAGGAATCCGCACCTCCAGCCTTACGACATCAGGTGGCTGGCGGAGAGGAGGGCCGTGGACGCCGGGGTGACCAGGATCGGGGACGTGCTGGATGGCGGAGGAGCGGGCTGGATGAGCCCCCGCGTGCTGGCTGAGCGCGCGGGGGTGGCCGTCTGACGAGCGGCCAAAGCCATCCAAGACCTTAGGACGATCGTGCTCGGCCCCGAGTGCGCACGCGGTCTGGAGGCGGCGCAGGCGTGCGGTGGGATCCCGCCCGAGCGTTCCCCTGCTCAGATGGAATTCCACATTGGCCCAAAGCCTAGACCCCTCCCCCCCCCCCCCCCCTGGGTGAGGTGCCCCACAGCCTGAGCCGCCTCGCGGAAATGCCCTCCGTGCCCTTTTCCACCGCGCGGAGGCCTTTCCTGTACGGGCTGCTGCTACACACCTTTCACTACCGCGTCCTCGCCCGTCGCCCGGATACACCTTGGCGGGCCTTGTTGCCGCCGGGCGGCGGAGGTCCCCAGTGGAGGTCCCTCTACGGAGGGATCTCCCCCAATTATCTCGGGGACCTGGGGTGGAGGGTGCTGCACGCAGCAGTGCCGTGCAACCGTAGGTTTCTCCGGTACACGGGCTCCCGAGACTGCCCTTTCTGTGGCCTCGTGGAGTCCGTGGACCATGTCTACGTTCTGTGTTTTAGGCTGCACACCCTTTTTGGTTTCCTCAAACACCTCTTATTGATGTTTTGTTTGCACTTCAGTCCCACGCTCCTGATCTACGGGCACCTGGTGCGGAGAGGGGCGGGTCGGGATGCCGACCTCCTCGTGAACCTGCTCCTGGGCCTGGCGAGATGCGCCATCAATAGGTCCAGGCAGCGGGCGATCGACGGGGCCGTCCATCCCGACTGTCTGCCCCTCTACCACGGCTACATTCGCGGCCAGGTGTCTCTGGAGAGGGAGCATGCGGTGTCCACGGGCGCGGTTGACGCCTTCCGCGACCGCTGGGCGCCGCAGGGGCTGGGGTGTATTATCGACCCTGATAATCACCTTTTGGTTTGACGTTTTAAGTTTCCTTTCGACTTTGATTTTGGTTCGGGCTGTTCCCCCCTTCCTTTCGGGGAGCTGCCCCTTTTACTTTGTCCCTAAGTTAATTTGAGTTAGTTTATTATGTTGGTACCCAAAAGAGCTATCTGATGGTTAAATCAGGGAGCTTCATGTTCCTATTTAAAGCAGGTGTGTCAGACTCCCAGCCTGCATTCAGCAGAGAGCAACTGGAGAGCTGGCTGTGTACAGATGTGTGGTGTAAATAAAGTAACTTGGTGATGGGACTTTCACCTCCGTGGAGTTATTACACAGACCAGCAGCCTCACCCTCCCACTCCCCTGAATTGTGAGAAGACTATCGGAGTTAATTTCTGGACACTGTTGGGCCTGTAAACACAAACTCATCGCTCTACAGGGGTACCTCTCCTCCCCTAAGGAGTACCCTGGCTATCCACAACAAATGCATTCGGAACATACCTGTCCTGTGCTGTAGGTTCCAGACAACAATATCCAATTTCACCTGAGACAGCTGACTATTTGGTCACAGAGACAGGGGTCTGTTCATTCATCCAGCTGGCCTTCAATCCCAGCCCCGGAAAAATGGGAAATGCCATGTTCAGGGGCAGCATTAGGATTTCCGAAGAGTCCACAACTTTTATTACATTGGAGAGGCTCCTGTCGGTTGCGGTGAAAATCTGGGCCTTGCATTTAAAATGCAACATATTAATCCTCATCATTACCACTCCACTATCCCCGCCTAGCTTTGTTTCTTTTCAAATACGATAACAACAACACTTTGCCAAGACAAGCAACTGCTACTTAGAATACAATATAGTTCATCAGGATACTAATTAATCTTGATTCTATAACTGCCATCAAAGCAGAATATGAAACTCAGTCCAGCTGGCAAGTTGGAACAACGTTTTAAAAATGTGCTTACCTCATCGCGTTTAAAAAAAAAGAGAAATGATTCAGTTCCTCCTGATATCAATTCTGGTTATATTCACCGTCTGAGGCGGCACCATGGTACAGTGGTTAGCACTGCTGCCTCACAGCGCCAGGGACGCGGGTTTAATTCCAGCCTCGAATCACTGTCTGTGTGGAGTTTGCACTTTCTCCCCATGTCTGCGTGGGTTTCCTCCGGGTGCTCCAGTTTCCTCCCACACTCCAAAGATGGGTGGGTAAGGGTGATTGGCCGTGCTAAATTGACCGTAGTGTCAGGGGATTAGCAGGGTAAATAGGGCCTGGATGGGATTGTGGTCGGTGCAGATTCGATGGGCCGAGTAGCCTCCTTTTGCACTAGGGATTCTATGATTCTCTGATTCAAAGTGAAAAGCACCATATTTTTAATTTACCGTAAGAATGTAAAGATTAAGGAAGTATTTCACTGCCTAACTGGTGAGGAATAATGCACTGAACCTTTGAGACCAATGTTTGATTCAAGCTGAAATTTGACTCCTGCCTTGAGTCAGAAGGTTCAAGACTCACTTCAGGGACTTGAGCACATATTCTCGGCTGGTACTTTGGTGCAGTACTGGTGGATTTCTTCACTGTTCGAGGTGCCAGCTTTTGCCCAAGACATTGAAATGGGGCTCATACTGTCTTCACGGGTGAATTTGGAAGATCCCAGGACATTATTCAAAGAAGTGGAGGGAAATTCTCCCGGCCATCCTAATCAATTGTTATTCCTCAAATAACAGCAGTTTGTGGGATCTTGCTGTGTGCAAATTGGCAACCTTGTTTCCTACATTACAACAGTGTGAATGGCCCAATAGAAATGCAAGTATTTCTTTCTTTCTTTCAAATGTCGGGGATGCATGTTGGCATTCCATGATGGCTCCAGTTTCAAGCACATCTCCCAGAGAAACAATACTGCACACAATTTGGCAGTCAGGAAAACGGGGGCCCAATTCTCCCATCCCGACATGTTTTTTGGTGTGTTGGGTTGGGAGATGCACGTGTCGGCCATTTTGTGGGATTCCCACATGCATTCCCGCCGCATGCGCGTCTCCCACAGCCGGAGAGCAGGCGCTGTCGGGACCGCACTGGAAACAGGGGAGGACAAAATAAGTGATTTAAATCTATTTTTAATCTATTTTAGATGTCATTATCAGGCCCGGGACTGAGTTCTCCAGGCTCAATAGCATCTCCCACCCTGCCAGGAGTATTTCATTCCGGCGGGGTTTAGAGCAGCTCCCCACTTGCAGGAACGAGCTGGAGACCCCGCTGGAGTGAAGGGGGGCAATCAGGGCCCCCCCAGTGGTCAGGGGTGGTGGAATGGTGCCCCCTGGTCATGGGCGCCCTGGCAGTGCCAGCCTGTGCACCCTGCCACTG
This sequence comes from Mustelus asterias, assembly GCF_964213995.1. Taxonomy (NCBI): domain Eukaryota; kingdom Metazoa; phylum Chordata; class Chondrichthyes; order Carcharhiniformes; family Triakidae; genus Mustelus; species Mustelus asterias. Next base: position 101,605,719 of record NC_135807.1, on the reverse strand, counting down.
CCCAAGAGGCAAAGTGTCCATGCCCAGGGGCACCTTGGCACTGCCCACCGGGCATTGGGCAGGGTGAAGGGGGTGGGGCCTAGGGGGCAGGGCCAATGGGTGAGACCTAGGATGGGCGGGGCCTATGGGGTGGTCGGTGGGGGTGATCGGTGGGGTCCCGCTGCCACTCTGCAGATAGGATCAGTCAGGACTGGAGGAAGGCCAGCAATCGGGGTGGGGTGTGGTCTGCCGGGGAGGGGGGGGTCTGCCTCCTGTGGGAGGGAGGGTCTGTCTCCCGGGGGGGGGGGTGGTCAGCGGGAGGGTTTACTGGGGGTGGTTGGGGCAGGATCAGGGGGGAATGCGAGAGGGGGGGGGTGGCTGGAGATTGCGGTGCTCCGGGGCGGCGGGGGGGGGGGGGGGGGGTTGGGGCTGGCCTGGGAATGCTTGTGTGGGCCACAATTGGGCCGCGATCAGGCTGTGAGGGTGTCGTGAAGGGCAGCAATGCGGGGGTCCCGGGCTGGCCAGTGATCGAGCTGGCCGGCAAACTACAATCTGACATTTCGGGGCCACTGCGCATGTGCGGAGTTCCGGAACTGCCAGACTCCGGCGTGAATAGGCCCCGCCCCCTGAGCTTTTAATGATATTCATCGTTGTGACCTCTGCAGTGCACAGAGTGGGAGATTCGAGTCTGAACACCCACTGAAAACACTATCGTGAATTACACCATTTTTCCCGCCAATTCAGCACTTGGAATTCTTTTGGGGAGAATCGGGCCCCTGGTGTGCAAAACGCAGGTCGCAAAATAATGCATACAGGCCATAGTGTACTGAATTAGATTTGTTTCATTTACAGACATCACCTTAGGTAATATTTAGTTTTAAAAGTCTGTACGTACCCAAAACGGTAATGCTGCCCAGCCCATACTAGGATAAACAGAGGAGTGGTTATCATTTTGGTGTCTTTGGGCTCCTTCCTTCAAGGATAGTGTGAATAGAAGGAGGTTCACTGGCTAATTGAGTGTTCCTTCCATAGCCATAACTATCTTTATATCCACCATTAGGAAGTGTCGTCCTCTATGGCGGGAGAGTTTTCTACAACTCTTTAGCGGCCACCTTCACCATAAGAGTTTTTTTAAAAAATCACTGCAATGACTGACAAGGATTTTTAAAGTAACACATTTTGAAGAATTGTGGGAAAGTTTTTTAAAGATGACACAATAATTTAAATGGTTGACAAGTGAAATGTGCATTCGGCGGGGCTGGGGGTGGGGGGTGTGAAGAACTCGCTTGCACAGTACCACCAGGTGAATGTCAATTCGCCAGGGCAGACAGCACATGGGCACTATCTGTGTGGTGTTCTTCGATGATTCCAATGCTGTGCAGCCATAGCAATGCCTGCTCCTTGGAAATGGTTAAGTCTGCACAGTGGCACTATGTAAAACAAATTTCTACCCCATATACTTAGAAAGAAAATTAATATCTGTCACTGTACAGTATAATAATGACCCTCCCTGAAAGTTCTTGAAGCACGTCATAAAATTAATTTGTTTGAAGTGCAAGAATTGCTAATACATTGGCAAATTACAAATATCAAAGTTAATTAATTTAGGTAATTATTGACAGTAAGGTCCTCCAAACAACAATGAGGTGAATATCCGGTTAAATCAGACTGGCCCCGGGTCAGCAAGCTTTTCCCCAGGTCGGTGGTGACGTTCACGAGGGGTCATAGGTTCAAGGTGAAGGGGGGGAGGTTTAACACAGATATCAGAAGGACATATTTCACACAGAGGGTCGTGGGGGCCTGGAATGTGTTGCCGGGCAAGGTGGTGGAGGCGGACACACTGGGAACGTTTAAGACTTATCTAGACAGCTATATGAACGGAGTGGGAATGGAGGGATACAAAAGAGTGGTCTAGTTTGGACCAGGGAGCGGCGCGGGCTAATTGTTCCTGGTTTCTCGTTTCAAGGCTTCATTCTACGATCATCTTGCTGGTGCCAGTACAGAGCGAGACTGCGGATAGTTGGGAACCTGTCTCGGGGGCAGGGAATTCATATGGTGTTCGTGGAAGTGGAAATGACTAGGGTTGGGAGGCATTTTCCGATCGGGGCCATTGTGATCTCCTGGACTCGTTTCGATCGCCTCAGGGGGTCGGAGAGGAATTTCCCAGATTTTTTTTTTCCCCATATTGGCCCTGGGGTTTTTCACTCTGGGTTTTCGCCTCTCCCTGGAGATCACATGGTCTGGAATGGGGGCGTGGGGGTGAGTTAATAGGTTGTAATGAACAAAGCATCGTAGCTGTGAGGGACAGCTCGGTGGATAGGATATTGGTATGTAGATAGGCTGGAAAATTGGGCGGGGATCCTGGATTCAGGATTCAATCCTGGACCGGGGAGCGGCGTGGGCTTGGAGGGCCGAAGGGCCTGTTCCTGTGCTGTATTGTTCTTTGTTCTTTGTTCTTGGCCAAGCATTCAGTGTTACCCAAGTTATCAAGAGTGCTCTGTGCTTCTTTGGACTCACAGACAGGTTTCATCTTGCTTTTATCATTCCACCCAGAGGACAGCATCTCTGTCAATGCAGCATTATCTCTGCATTGCATTGGAGTGACTGTCTAGACTAGATCTTCAATTCAGATGCCTGGGTCCACAATCAGCAGATTCAAAGAACTGAACCCAGCTAACGATTAGCATTTCTCAAAAAATAATGTGCACCTCCTTACTTACTTCCGTTTGAACAAACTAATTTACAAACAAAATCACAAGTGAAGACTATCAGATATCTAAAAATAGTCCCATTAACATTGTGGAATTATGTGTAATTAAGTAGTTTTACAGACATTTATACAATTACACACTTCCAAAGAATATTCATGAGTTGATTATTGATTTCAACATGAGGGAAACAATGGCGGCGATTTTCCGACCACATTGCGCCCGACACAGATCCCATTATGTCAGGAGAATACTGGGAAATGGGAGTTGCGCCGGGTGCCAAATGAGAGCGAAAGCATGAACCTGATAACCATTCATTAACATAGACTTCCAAATGCAAAGTCAGCTTGATGCTGATTCTTCCAGGAATGTGCAATATTCCCACCTGTCGGCATAACGTGGCACCGGCAAGAATCACTACTGGCCTCCACAAATGGAAATTAGACGGGACTACCACTCCGGAGGCCTCAGAGATCATTGTGGCCCTGGGTGGTCATAGTGCCCTGACAATGCGCCTGGCACCCTGGCCGTACCCCTGACATCCTGGCAATGCCATCTTGTGGTCGCAAACCAGCTGAATATCCAGGGAGTAGAACTCCTTTCTATTGATGAAGCACAGTACCTGACACTTTGGAGACTGCAGGATGACATCCGTGTACTTGATATCCCCCTGCACGTTTGGCAAATCCCACAGAGGTCCCCACTGGCGGCCTGGAAAGACCCGGTTGCATAAAGGTTTAAGGCTGCCACTGTGAACGGGTGTCCCCCTGTCCTTCAGGGTGTTGCACCATCTTCTTACGGAGCCAGAACCAGCGGTGGGCACGCGGCATCCGGCAGCTTTGTGAAGGACATGTATATCCTGAACTGCCGGGGTCTTCATCTCCTCTGCGCCCTGGGGTCCCCATTTGGGCTGATGGGTGCTGCCTCCTGCCCCTAACTGGCATCCACCTGCCTTCCTGCTGCAGCCTCTGGCCCAGGCTGGCCTTGCAGTGTGCGGATGTCTCCCTCCTCCGCTTCCTCCTCTGCAGCCACAAGAATAACCGCCAGGTCTATTGGTTCCATGGCAAAGAGGAGGGGGGAAATGGGAGCGAGATAGACAGTTAGTAAGGTTATTCATCCCGGGATCCGCACTTCCTCCCAGCCACATGCATGCCAATGAGTGTGGGTGGTGGCAACCCGACACCATGCCCTCTGCTTGGTGCCACCTTGATGAGCCCTCGCCATGGAGAGCATACGGGTGGCTGTGCGGAGGTCCCAGGACAGAGATGAGGAGGAGTTTCTTCAGCCAGAGGGTGGCGAATCTGTGGAACTCTTTGCTGCAGAAGGCGGTGGAGGCCAGGTCATTGAGTGTCTTTAAGACAGAGATAGATAGGGTCTTGATTAATAAGGGATCAGGGGTTATGGGGAGAAGGCAGGAGAATGGGGATGAGAAAAATATCAACCATGATTGAATGGTAGAGCAGACTCGATGGGCCGAGTCGCCTAATTCTGCTCCAATGTTTTATGGTCTTATGGTCTAATAGCTGTAATTCTCGCTGGTCTGACATCTGACTGACAAGGTGGGTAATGTAAGTGCGGGGGGATGATTGCGTTCTGAACTCACTGATTACATTGAAATCCATTTAAATGCATGCAAACTGATGTCTCCCCCATTCTGGGCATGAAGCTGTTCACACCAGGAAAAAGTGGCTGGTAAGAAACCTGCCATGTTTCCTTTTAGCTTTGCACGCAATCTTACCACCTCACCACACCGATCGGCAGGTGGGATGAGGTTGGAAGATCGCAGCCTTAGTCAATTTTTTGGGAAAATTCTGCTCAACATTAGTAATATACTAGTGGTGAATAATACAACATTCATTAATGGGTTGTCATCATTTTTAATAAATTCTTAAATTAAGCTATCACTTGGGTAACTGGAAAGATTCTAATTTGGAGAGCAGTGGTCATTAATTGCTTTGGATGAAAGGATCATTTTGAATTCTGAACCGTCAATGGGAGAGGGGGAAATGAGCAAAATGCCACAAGTCGCTTCTCACCCTGAAGTATTTGTTAGGAGCTCAATAGGTTTTAAACAGATCAAAGTACTCCTAATTAATATTCTGAATGCTGGTACTTTCAAACAGCTTTCTATATCTGAGGCCAGCATAAAAGGCACTGGATTTTACATCATTTTCCTCAGTTAGTAAGTTGAATCATCATCCAGAACCTTGGAATAATTCCTTACTACAAAAAATAATATCGCATATTGGTTAACAAAATCTAGGCAATGACCAAAATATTAGACAAATTTTTAATCCAAATTCGAAATCTAAACCCGAAAGGACGGTGGAAGATGATTCCATCAATAATTTTCAAAGGTACTTGAGGATAGGAAATAACAGAGGGATAGCTTTTGAACAGATAGATTTTGTATTGAATCATACATTTACAATGCATAATGGTCCTGGCCTTCAAGCAAACTTATCATTTCTAAATCATGCTCAAGGCTAGGGCTTCTTAATCAAACATACACTGAATGAATTGGCATTTCCAAAAGCAGGATTGGTAAATATTCCAAATTGATTTGGTAGCCTCCCACAAATGAAACTTTTGAATCGAGTATTTTTGCAGTCCTTTGAATTGAAATATTCCTGGATGGATACGTGAAGAGGCCGGGAATAGAGGGATATGGACCACGTGGAGGCAAGAAAATATTAGATTAGAGAGGCATCTGTGTCGGCACAGACTTGGTGGGCCGAAGGGCTGTTCCCGTGCTGTACTGCTCTTTGTTCTCTTTGTCCTTCAAGTAGGGAAAATCTTTAAGCTTAATGATTCAAGAATGACCAGGATAATTACATTCCTTCATGTCATGTGTCTTTCAATGAAATAGAGGAAGAAAGAAATGTTACTTATTTAATATCTTTCATGATCTTAAGGTGTTTTAATCAAATACTTTTGAATCATAGCAAGCTCTCACAAACAGCAATGAGATAACGACCAGATAGTCATTTTAACAATTTTGTTCAAAGGATAAATGGTGGCCAGGACAGAAACAGAACTTCCTTGGATGGGATCTGTAAGAGGAGGCTCAGTTTAATATTTCATCTGAAAGATGGGACCTCAAACAATGAAGCAGTGCTTCCGAGTGCTACAGCATCTGGAATTCTGGAACTGCTCTGGTTAGCTGTTAAATTTCTCAAAACCTCAGAACTCTGACCTAAAGACAAGTGATGGAGGAGGCAGGAAATCAGCAGGGCGCAGAAGTAGGATCTGATCATGGACCTACAGATCAACCACATAACTTCATCATGCCATGTAAAGTGTGGATCACTGTGAGCCACATCACCACAGCAACCACTGCTCCCTAAATGCACGAATGCAGCAATGAGAAATTTCCACCATTTGGCAGATTTCAGACTTCTCAAGTATGGAATTCCAAACTTGGAAATTATTATCTGATTTCAGTCTCTCCATAGTGTTGACACACTTGACCATGATTTCATTCTTTCAACTGATCCCTAGGTCCAGTGTACAATCCATGACATCTAGAGTGGGGAGCCTCAACATAGCTCATGCCCGGGTCCAAACTCCACTGCTACCCCAAAGCTTCGTGCCAGCCTGGGCCAGCTGCTGTCACTCATCCCACAAGGAGGGTGTGGTCTGCTGCCAATCACTTGGCAGAGCGGTGGAGTTTGGCTATCGTGGGGACTGAGGAGGAAGCAGAGGAGCTGAAGTCTCCCCTGGTTGTCGTGAATATGCATCGGTTTTCAGTCACAGTGGCCTAGCCATGAAGGAGCCTGTGGGGGCTCAGGGTTACTGTAAGGCTGTTGGCCAGACATTTGAGTGAGTGAATGAATAGCAGGGGATGCGGTTTGGGAGTTGGGTGCTGAATAAGTGAGTGGGGCAGAGGGGGGGGGGGGGGAGGGGGGTTGGGTTTTGAGGGATGTGTGTGTGTCCACCTGGGGGTCCTTGTGCACGAATCACAAAAACTCAGTCTGCAGGTGCAGCAGGTAATCAAGAAGGCGAATGGAATGTTGGCCTTTATCACGAGGGGGATAGAATATAAAAGCAGGGAGGTCTTGCTGCAACTGTACAAGGCACTGGTGAGGCCGCAACTGGAATACTGTGTGCAGTTTTGGTCCCCTTATTTGCGAAAGGATATATTGGCCTTGGAGGGAGTGCAGAGAAGGTTCACCAGGTTGATACCGGAGATGAGCAGTGTAGCTTATGAGGAGAGATTAAACAGATTGGGTCTGTACTTGTTGGAGTTTAGAAGGATGAGGGGTGATCTTATAGAGACATATAAGATAATGAAGGGGCTGGATAGGGTAGAGGTGGAGAGATTCTTTCCACTTAGAAGGGAAACCAGAACTAGAGGGCACAGCCTCAAAATAAGGGGGGGCCGGTTCAGAACAGAGTTGAGGGGGAACTTCTTCTCTCAGAGGGTAGTGAATCTCTGGAATTCTCTGCCCATTGAAGTGGTGGAGGCTTCCTCGTTGAATATGTTTAAATCACGGGTAGATAGTTTTCTGATCGATAAGGGAATTAGGGGATATGGGGAGCAGGCGGGTAAGTGGAACTGATTCGCTTCAGATCAGCCATGATCTTGTTGAATGGCGGGGCAGGCTCGAAGGGCCAGATGGCCTACTCCTGCTCCTATTTCTTATGTTCTTATGTGTGCGAGTGCCAGTGTAATGCTAAATAAGTGGGGGTGTGGGGGTGTTTGAAAAGAGGGGCTCACATGTGGGGGGATGTGATTGGGAAGAGGGCCACTTGTGTGTCTGTGTTTGTGTGTGCATTGTGGGCTAATTACAATATTTGTGGGGTGACTGGGGGTGAGGGAGAGAAGGGTTCACGGAGTACATCAAATAACTTTTTACAAAGTGCTTTACAAACACAGATTTTCATATTTCTATGATGCATCATATATTTATCTCCAATATGCAATCTTTAATAATTATGTATTGCGTGTTACAGCGCTGCTTTGTTAATGTTTAGTTTTCGCTGGCATCTTGGGTCACATTACTTTTTTAAAAATATATTTGTTCATAGTACATAGGCATCGCTGGCAAGGCCAGTATTTGTTAGGCAACCCTAATTGTCCTTGCGAAGGTGGTAGGGAATTAAAATTGGTTCACATTGGAAAATAGTTTGTAAAGCACTGCCATAACCCGTTGCTTCACTTGACATGTACAAGGTCACTTTCTGTTGTTTCCATGGACTGTATCCTGTAAATGCACTAAGTGCCGAAATGCTGAGGTCATTTTGGCGATTTTATACAAATGTATTGATTTACAAACTCAATGGTCATCGAAGATAAACAAAGTGTAAACAAATGTTTCTACCCACTTGAAGTTTAATAATTACACCAATTATGGGCGGCACGGTGGCACAGTAGTTACTACTCCTGCTTCACAGCACCTGGTACCCAGATTCAATTCCGGCCTCGGGTGACTGTGTGGAGTTTGCACATTCCCTCCGTGTCTGCATGGGTTTCCTCTGGTGCTCCAGTTTCCTCCCACGCTCTAAAGATGTGTGGGGCTAGGTTAATTGGCCGTGCTAAATTGCCTCTTAGATAGGGCCTGGGTGGGATTATTGTCAGTGCTGGCTCAATGGGCCAAATGGTCTTCTTCTGCACTGTAGGCATTCTATGGCTTGAAGCATTTGCATTTCACAACAGATCATAAAAAGTTGCTCTAAATAAATGATTCCTTGTCACAAAACATTTCAGACTTTTTTGACTTTGGCCACTCTCCCCTGCTGATGTGTGATTGTGCAGATGCCATCCAAACCATGGAGCATCTTGTTTAGGCAATAAATTATTGCATTAATGTGATTTCTATTCCATTGAGTTTAGGGGTTTGAAGGATGATCTAATCAAGGCCTTTAAAATGATTGACTCGGGTAGATACAACGAAACGATTATCTCTGGTAAAGAATGCAGAAAGAAGTCTCACAACACCAGGTTAAAGTCCAACCGGTTCATTTGGTAGCAAATACCATAAGCTTTCGGAGCGCTGCTCCTTCGTCAGCTGGAGTGGAAATGTGCTCTCAAACAGTGCACAGAGACACAACATCAAGTAGATCAAAGAATGCAGAACCAGAGGACATAATCTTGATATTACACTGTGGACATTTAGGAATAAAATCAGGAAGCACTTTGCACACAAAGGGGAGTGGAAATCTTAGAACTCTCTCCACCAAAAGACTGTGGATGTTGAACATTTTCAAGACTGGAATTTTTGTTGAGGGCTTCAAGAGATATGGAGCGGAGGTGGGTAAGTGGAGCAAACAGAAATCCACGGGAGATTTCTGTCTTCGCTGTCTCCATGTTACAGATCAAATTATTTAATCAAATTTTTGAACCAGCTCAAAGGCTGAAAGCCTGCTCCTATTCTTTTATAAGTTTTATCTGTCATAAACTGCTTTTTTGCTCAGACACTGGAATGGTTTATAACAGCAGCTTGCTGCAGACAACTGAAAGAGCTGGGGAAGAAAAGCAATTTGAAATGTATTTATGTCTCGAGTTCACAAATGAGTTGCTAGCAATATCTTGGTCCCAAACATCAGTTAGCCTGACTCTCAAGAGCATTCAATGTGATATGGCCACCTTATAAGAAAGATAAACATGGACACTATCACACTGGACCTGTGATTTTCCAATCCAGTTAATGACTCATACTCAAGTCCGAAGATACAGCACCAGCTTGGTACTGTATTCCTTCGCTAAGCCTCGGAACAATATCCATCCTCTACCTTTCTCTTTGATCACAGTTTCTAATTCAGAGACATATTGAAGGCTAATTCGAAAGCCTCTGGAAACGGGCATGGGGATAATGATGCAGAATTAAACTGCAACCATTGCTTCGGATACAGGCAGCGAGCCAACTTTGTGCTGTCTGCTAATTAATATGATTGCAAAATGCAACCACACCAACTTGGCTAATGAGCAGCTGCACACCTCAGCAAGTGGCCCAAAATTGTCAGATGTTCGCACTAGTTAAATGCAACCTGCACCACTTAACCCCAGATTACATCTCTTAAAGGAAAGATGTAGGGTGGGATTTTCCAGCCACGCTCGTCCCAAAATGGGAAAATCCTGCCCGAGGTCAATGGGCCTTTGTATGGTCCCCACTATCCCCCCCCCCCCCCAACCCCCCTTTCCCCGGCTGCTATGTTTCCCGTGGCAGGCAGGATTGGAAAATTTCCCTTGTGGCTGGAGCAGGTGCTGACGGTCATTGGAAAAAGGCATGATAATGACACAACATGAATGCTGTTCTGGAGGTGCACAGGAGGAAGATGTGTTCTGTCCACAGAGCTCCAGACAAACTCTCAAGAGACAATGAGGGTGGGTAGCCATGGTGATCAGTGTCGGGAGTCAAGCCAGGGAGGACATGGATGGAGTGCCGTCAGACATTCATGGCCTGGTCAAAGTCAGTTAATGCATCTTTAAATGTTATATCCAATCAACTGTATCAGTAGCCTCAGAAACTGCTCAATGAGCAATCCTCATTGTATCAAATACCAAGTGAATGATACATCTCGGCCTCCTCCAGGGGTCCCCAGATCAGAGATGCCATTCTTCAGCCAATTTGATTCATTCCACTTCAGATTAAGAAATGGCTGAAAGCATTGGGTATTGCAAAGGCAATGGGCCCCAACAACATTCCAGCAAGACTTGTGCTCTAGAATCTGCTGCACTCCTTGCCAATTATATCTACCTGGCAATGTGAAAAATTGGCCAGACATGTCCTATACACAAGAAACAGGACAAATTCAACCAGGCCAATTACCGCCCCATCAGTCTACTCTTGACCATCAGTAAAGTGATTATAAGGGTCATCAACAGTGCTATCAAGTGGCACCTACTCAGCAATAACCTGCTCGATGGCGCTCAATTTAAGTTCCACTGGACTTGCCATATAAACACAGTGGCTACAAGAGCAGGTCAAAAGGCTAGAAATCCTGTGATGAGTAACTCACCTCCTGTGTCACCAAAGCCTGTCCACCATCTATAAGGCACAAGTCAGATGTGTGATGGAATATTCTCCGCTTGCCTGGATGAGTGCAGCTCCAACAGCACTCAAGAAGCTTGACGCCATTCAGGACAAAGCAGCCTGCTTGATTGGCATGCCATCCACAAACATTCACTCCCTCCACTACCAATGAACAATGGCAACAGTGTGTACTATCTACAAGATGCACTGCAGGAACTCACCAAGGTTCCTTCAGCAGCACCTTCCAAACCTACATGTGCTATATACTAGAAGGACAGGGCAACGTAGATGGGATCACCACCACCTGGAAGTTCTCCTTCAAGCCACTCATCATCCTATCTCTGAACTATCTTGCCGTTCCTTCACTGTCACTGAGTCAAAATCCTTGAATTCCCTCGCTAACAGCAGTGTGGGTGTACCTACACCATAGGGACTGCAGCAGTTCAAGAAGGCAGCTCACCACCAATTAGGGATGAGCAATAAATGCTGCCTCAGCCAGCAATGCCCACATCTGTAAATGAATAGAAACAAGTACAACGTTCCCATTGTTAACCTACCAGCAATCTCTATCAGTTGAATTGGTTAGCTCAGTTGGCTGGACGGCTGGTTAGTGCTGCAGAGCGATGCCAGCAGCATGGGTTCAATTCCCGTACTGGCTGAGGTTATTCATGAAGGCCCCGCCTTCTCAACCTTGCCCTTGTCTAAGGTGTGGTGATCCTCAGGTTAAATCACCACCAGTCAGCTCACTCCCTCAAAGGGGAGAACACCCATGATCACCTGGGACTATAGCAATTTTAATCTTTATCAATCAGGACACAATCCTATTTGCCTCGCTCCCTTACACATACTACTGTTGTAAGACTCACACTTGCATCTCTTTTACCCCCTCCCTCTCCACATCACAAACGTATTTGCTATTCTTCTTTCTGCTAACCAGGTGTTGTCAGGCAGTGTTGGAAGGGTAAGAAGTGCAAGGCAAGAAGACACAGTTGAATGAAGAAACACCATCTCTCTATCTCATATTTGCAGACACCAACTCAAGAACTGACAATGCACATATTTTTTCATTTGTTCCTGGAATGTGAGTGTTGCAGGTCAGCACCTGGAGAAAGGCTGGAGAGGCAGGCGCTGTAAGTGGTGAGACACTAATGGCCTGCAGGCAAAGCAGGTGGCAAGTGTAGTGCAGATGCCAACTCATTGGTGGGTGAGGTTAGCCACAAGTTCTGCTGCAAAAGGCCCAGCTAAGCAAGAAAATGACTGAGAGGTTGCACAATGAATTGTTTAGCCTGTCAGAAAACCTGCGTGCAATGTCAAGGATCATGGAAGAATCCAGCACCAACCTTACACAGGCTTCACGCAGATCTTGGAGCCCAAACTTTGCAACACGGAGGTGCTGGCAACTCCAATTACCCATTCATGGGCCCAACTACGATGCAATATCTGATGTTCAATGTCTCAGCTCGAACTCAGTACAAGCAGAAGCCACCCAATGTCTGAATACTACAATAGAAGCTCAGACTTCTGTCAGGGAAGATCAGTTTGCGGGTATGTGAGATCAGACTGCTCTCCTGCAAGCACAGCTCGCTGTCAAGATAGCTGACAACATGGCTGCAGATGGCAGTGTTCAAAGCATTAAGGATGCCATAACAGTTTAGAAAGCTATACTCCATCATATTACTCCAGTTGTTAAGTTATTAGCAGTGGTTCTGTGGAGACTGAACCTGCTATCCTGTACCTGCATGGTGATTATTTTGTGATTCATGTACAAGGACAGCCAAATCCCTTTGTACCAATGTATTCTACAATCTCCTTCCAATTAAATAATATTCTGCCTTTCAATCTTTCCTGCCAACATGGACAACCTCACATTTTCCCACATTATACTCTGTCTGTCATTTGTTTTTGCTCACTCACTGAACCTATCCATATCCCATTGCAGACTCTTTGTATCCTTCTGAGAATGTGCTTTCCTACATTTGTATCATCAGCACATTTAGCCACAACACAATCAGTCCCTTCATCCAAGTCATTGATAGAGATCTTAAGTAGTTGGGTCCCCAGCACTGATCCCTGCAGCACTCCACCGGTTAGTTTCCAACCTGAAAATGACCCATTATCCTGACCTCTGTTTCCTGTCACTGAGCTAATACTTTGCTAATATGTCACCCTCAACAACATGAGCTCTTATCTTATGCAGAAACCTTCTATGTGGCACCTTATGGAGTGCCTTTTAGAAAACCAAATACATTACATCGACTGGTTTCCCCTTTGGCAACGCTGATTGTTACATCCTCAAAGAATTCTAATTTGACTTGATTTATTATTGTCACATGTATTGGGATCCAGTGAAAAGTATTGTTTCTTTCCTTCTCTTAACTCACACTGGTGCAGAACTGCCAACCACAAAACTGCTATTTGTCTGGAATATGCTTTGGTTTATAGGAAAACTTGTAACCTGATCTTAAAGTGGCAATGAAAAAGACATTGGGTGGAATTTTCCCATCCTGACCGCCACAGGAATCATAGTGGGTGGGACAGAAAAATCAGCGGACCATGCAAAGATCCGTTACCCTCGGGCGGGAATTCCCGGCCTTTGGGGTGAGCGCGGCCGGAAAATCCCGTCCATTAGCTTTGTATCCGAGTGGAAATGCTAATCAGCTACTTCTGATCACAATTGTCATTCGTCTTAGAAACAAAGGGACAGGTTAACACTGAAAGACCTTTCCAGATCTTAGAAGACTTTGGGTCTTCTCATTGTGAACTTAGAAACATCTGTCATTGTCCCCAAGTGTGAATACCTAGCACCTCTCTGAATATAACAATCTGAGACATTCTTTAATTAATAACAAATAAGCCACCACAGGAAATCCGAGCTGCGAGGATGCAAAAAGATCAGTGTGCAGTAATCTTTGCAGCCAGCAATGACTGCTCAGCACTGACTGGAAATCTGGGTCATGGAGGAAAGAAAATCTCACTGCAATATCACTGTGCTTTACAAATCACATCTCAAAGGAGAACAATCAAATGCCATCCTATTGTGAGGAAATCAATATTTTTTGGATTTTCTTTCTGTGCATTTTTGTCAGTTAGCATCTACAGAGATGACCTTTCATTGACTAGAGATTATAACATTTGAGGTATGGAATGTACCCAGCTTGGATACATTAGACCCTGTCTAAGAACAGGGGGTGAAACACTGTTGGCAGATTTAAAAAGGTCACGGATTGGTTCAAGAGGCAGAGTGAACGTCAGCCCAGGGACAGGAGACAGTAGATGAAGTGGACAGTCAGCTCCATGCAGCTCAAGTGATGTGACTAGGAGCAAAGGAATATAGGAACATAGGGATTAGGAGCAGGAGTAGGCAACTCAGCCCTTCGAGCCTGCTCCGCCATTCAATGGCTGATCTCTCCCTGGTCTCAAAGTCATCTCCCTACCTGTTCTCCTTATCTCCCTGTCCTTTTTTATTAGGAATATGTCTCTCGCCCTCTTGAAACCATTCAATAATTCAGATTCCACTGTGCTATGGGGTAACAAGTTCCACAAATTCAATTCACCCTCTGCGAAAAGTAGTTCCTACCCATCTCAGTTTTAAATCTATTGCCTCTCAACCTATACCTGTGACCTCTTATTCTAGATTAGCTTCACGGTGCTGAGAAGATGGGGGCTCGGGGAGTCCCAGGAACAGTTGTTGACAGCAGTATGGACAGAAATCTGGGACCGCGCTTGTGTCTAGATGCTGCAGTGTAGTCTAGTCATCACAGGTCAGCTCCTGTGGAAAGGAGAATAAGCAGGTTGGACCTGGGAGAAGATTTGAGAGAGTTCTGGAACAGTTTGTCTTTTAAGTGAGGATTGTGCCCTTGGATGTCGGGTGGAGTACAGCTGTTGTCAGCTGAGGATCAGGATCTGAAGTTCCTCCTGAAGTAGACAGAGCTGTGTGACCCACAGTGATAACTGTCATTTGGGCAGGTTGCTGAGAAATTTGGGGAACCCCGTCTTGGTGGTGTCTGCTACTCAATGGAGTGTTCAACCACAGTTTGGCTGTTAATTCATGTTTACTTCACGTTAGTTAGAGTATATGATAGAATACTGGCTGTTTGCTTTGTTGATTCTTGTACAGTAAAATTTCTTCTGTTTAAAACCATGGAATCTTCTGGTTTTATTCTCTTAGCAAGTAACTGGAATTTCAAATTTCGTCTACTTTAACAAAGAGAGCGTACTATTGCCTAATCAGATTGTAACAACATTTGGGGGTCTCATTCAGAATCATACCAAAATTTAGGGGCCTGACCTAAGATTGTAACACATTCACCCATTAATATAAAAACATTTTCTTCAAGGTACAAAATCTAGTCAAGCAAAACATTGGGGGAACAACACCCGCATGTAGCTTGACTTCAAATGGTGCTACGCAGCCTAATTCAATTCCTGGAGACAGGCAGTGACATGAGTGGCTACCTGAGTAGGTTTTAGCAATGGTATCAATGAGGAACACTGCACAGGTAGCAGCTTGTGATGCTGACTGTCCCCGGGAATTCAACATAAGCTTGAAGCGGGGCTGTGCAATCAAAGTTTTCCCCTTAATAGTTTCCCACATTTTAAGACCTAAAATTATGTCAAGTAAATAGTTGAAGTGTTTTTAATCATTGTCCTATTTTATATTTTTTAGTCACATTATCCTTTGCATTGCATGAGTCACATCATTAATTAACAATCTTTTTAAAAGAAATAAACCTTCTGTGGAATTCAGCAAATTATTCGATCCATTACTAATATTGCTCAGTTTCAATGCAAATTTTTGCCTTATTACTTTTTGACTCCAATCAAATATTTATATCCTTTCCATTAAAAGCAGAAGAAAAAGCCAATCTGATGACTTGAATATAAATGAACCAGATTTCAGTCCCTCCTCTACATAAATTCAATCGGCAACATTTGTGTGAATAGGTCTGCATGCAACAGAAATAATTTATTATTCGGTCTTTATGGTACTGTGCTAGTGTAAATTTTAGTACTTATCAACGTACATCCTTTGCTCAATGAAATGAATTCTATGCAAGTGTCAGGAGTAAACACAAAAGCATTATTTCAGAGAAACATTATGTACCACACAAAAACAGTACTATGGCAGCTTCATCCATTCTGTTGCGTGGATAGATTGTGACCTAATCTAGTTGAAGCAACTGTCACATGTTCTCCAGATAAAACCAATGCAGAATTCATTGAACTTCTGACATCAATGAGAGGCTCACTAAGCAAATGATGTTTGACAGACAGAACAACAGTGTTATAACTATAAACATTAAGATAAAATAAACACAGTAACCTAGAGGAAACCTTTTGGATGTCATCTATTGGAGGAGGAGCATATAGGTTTATAAAGGATATCAGAAACTGAATTATACCTTTGGCATATCATCTTCCTACACTCTGCAGCAGCATCAGATTCAAATACAACCATAGGAACTAGAATGGCTTGTTCGCTCCCTGAGCCTGTTCCATCATTTAATGAGATCATGGTTGATCTGTGACCTAATTTAATTTACCTTCCTTTGCCCCATACCCCATAAATACCTTTATTAAACAAAAATCTGTCAATCTCAGTTTTAAAATTAACAACTGACTTCGCATCAAACGTCATTTGCAGACAGGCATTCCAAACTTCTTCCACCCTTTGTGTGAAGAGGTGTTTCCTAATTTCACTCCTGAAAGCTCTGTCTCTAATTTTGTAATTATGCCTCCTAGTCCTAGACTTCCCAACCAGCAAGAAGAGTTTCTCCCAATCTTTTCTTTATTCACTTATGGGATGTGAGCATCACTGTCTAGACCAGCATTTGTTGCTCATCACTAGCTGCCCTTGAGTAGCTGGTGGCAAGCTGCCTTATTGAACCGCTGCAGTCCCTCCCTCTCTCCCCCCAGTTTCCTACTCTTCCCCTAGTGTCCACACTCTCAAGTTCTCCTTTGGCCAGCCTCTACTGCCTCCCCCACCAGCCCCCGCCTCCCCCCCCCTTAAGATCATAAGATAATTATCTGAAATGATAATGATAATTATCATTTGATATTGCAAGTATGGTTCTATGTGAAAGTGATAGCAAAATGGTCAGTTCTGAGAGAAATGTAAATAGAATGATAGCCAGGTGATTGCTTGTACACGTGTTATCAAATGATGACAAAATGCGAGCAAATAAGAACAATTGACGTCAAATGGTGGCAAAATGATTGAGTTGAATATAGTTGATGTCCAATCGTAGAATCATAGAATCCTTACAGTGCAGAAGGAGGCCATTCAGCCCATCGAGTCTGCACTGACCACAATCCCACCCAGGCCCCATCCCCATAACTCCATGCATTTACCCTAGCTAGTCCGCCCGACACTAAGGGACAATTTAGCATGGCCAATCCACCTAACCTGCATGTCCTTTGGACTGTGGGAGGAAACCGGAGCACCCGGAGGAAACCCACGCAGCCACGGGGAGAATGTGCAAACTCCACCCAGACAGTGACCCAAGCTGGGAGTTGAACCCAGGTCCCTGGTGCTCTGCTAACCATTGTGCCTCTCTGCTGCCTGGCAAGAAAAGCTTTTGAAAGCAGATGATATCAAATGACATGAAATATTTTGGGTAGGGTTGCCTAGTTCCCTGTTAGAAGTTTAACAACACCAGGTTAAAGTCCAACAGGTTTATTTGGTAGCAAAAGCCACACAAGCTTTCGAGGCTCTAAGCCCCTTCTTCAGGTGAGTGGGAATTCTGTTCACAAACAGAACTTATAAAGACACAGACTCTGTTTGTGAACAGAATTCCTACTCACCTGAAGAAGGGGCTTAGAGCCTCGAAAGCTTGTGTGGCTTTTGCTACCAAATAAACCTGTTGGACTTTAACCTGGTGTTGTTAAACTTCTTACTGTGTTTACCTCAGTCCAACGCCGGCATCTCCACATCATAGTTCCCTGTTGACAGTCTCTCTCCTTCACCTCATGTCAGCCTTACAAAAATCTAGAATCTCAGTCGCTGTTTCATGCTTTTCCTTTTCAAACCCTATGGCCTAGGTTTTTGTCCATGCCAATGGGAGAATTCTTGGCTCTGCGAACCCAACTTCTAAAAGTGTCTGACTGACGATCAGATTTTTGATCTGGGTATGGGGGGGGGGGAGGGGGGGGGTGGGGTGAGGGAGCACCATCTTCAGAGTATGGGTGGTCCTAATGTGGCTCGGTGATTCGGGCATGGATAAAAAGTGGGCCTTCATAAAGGCCCATTTGAGAGGTTGGTCATCCATAGTGAAGTCCCTGTGCCTCAGAGGAGGTGACACTGATTTGTCAGGTGAGTGGGAATTCTGTAAATCATAAAATTATAATCCCTACAGTGCACAAAGAATCCATTTGGCCCATCAAGCCACTGACAACAATCCCACCCAGGCCCCACCCCCATAACACCACACATTTACCCCGTTAATCCCCCTGACACTAAGGGTCAATTCCACATGGCCAATCAACTTAATCTGCACATCTTTGGAGTGTGGGAGGAAACTGGAGCACCCGGAGGAAACCCACGCAGACATGGGGAGAACATGCAAACTCCACACAGACAGTCACCCCAGGTTGGAATTGAACCCAGGTCCCTGGTGCTGTGAGGCAGCAGTGCTAACCACTGTGCCACCGTCCACTCACGTTGTTGTGCAACATTTAGCTAACCTTGGAATGGATGGTCCATCATGGGCTCATATCCGCACTCTGTCATGGCATAACAGTGTGAGAGAGAGAGAGTGTTAACCAGTAGGACTATGGGTGGTTGTGGAACACAACATGCTATCTTGGAATCACAGCCGCATCAAGCATTGGTGTGGACCCATTTTCTCAATCATACCTGACCAGCAATCATTGATGACATAAAAATGATTGGTGTATGTAAGCACCCAGAAGTCAATGAGAGCATTGTAATCTGAAAGGCTCATGACCCTTTCCACCATAGATTTTTATTCATGGAGTATCATAAAGAGGAGATGTCAGGGAAGGGATGGATCCAGCTTCTCCACGCCTTTCTGATCAGGACCTTTAAATATTGCTGGAAGAGGTCCAGGAGGGGAAACCAGCTCTCTGCCTTGTTGGCTGGCACAACTTACCCACTGCAACCAAAGAGGCCTCGAGTCAAATTGCAGCTGCACTGAGCACGGCAGGAGACCATCATCACTCGTGGATTCAGTTTAGGAAAAGATTCAATGACCTGCTGCGTTCTGTAAAGGTGAGTAGCTCAGTTCATCTACACAGCAGTCCAAGGGAAGGGTTATATCTGCATGCTGCAACTAAGATGCAAACACAACACATACATGCAAGTCTCAATGCTGAAGCAGAAGTGCACACATATGATTGGGCACTGTGATATACAGATACAATGCAGAAAAATGTCACTGCATGCTCTATATATCAAACTAATGTGAATTCATCTCATTGTTGAGATTGAATAGGGCAAAGGATGCTAAGGAGATGACCTGGACTAGGGTGACAGTTGTTTGGTTGCACAGAAGACTATGAAGTTTGCTAATGTGCCTGAACAGCTGTCTGTTGGTGGTGGTGAATCGCTTATAGCTGGTGGTAAAGGCAGTGATAAATGCATTTTGACCCATGGTGGAGATTATGCTGTCAGTTCACTGAGCACAATGAGATGTGGGAATGAGATAGAACTTAGAACATAGAAAAAATACAGCACAAACAGGCCCTTCGGCCCACAAGTTGCGCCGGTCATGTCCCTACCTACCTAGGCTTATATATAGGCTTACCTATAACCCACAATCCTATTAAGTCCCATGTACTGATCCAGGAGTCTCTTAAAAGACCCTATTGAGTTTGCCTCCACCACCACTGACGGCAGCCGATTCCACTCGCCCACCACCCTCTGAGTGAAAAACTTACCCCTGACATCTCCTCTGTACCTACTCCCCAGCACCTTAAACCTGTGTCCTCTCGTAGCAGACATTTCAGCCTTGGGAAAAAGCTTCAGAGAATCCACCCGATCTATACCTCTCAACATCTTGTACACCTCTATCAGGTCACCTCTCATCCTTCGTCTCTCCAAGGAGAAAAGACCGAGCTCCCTCAACCTATCCTCATAAGGCATGCCAACCAATCCTTGTAAATCTTCTCTGCACCCTTTCAATCATTTCCACATCCCTCCTGTAATGAGGTGACCAGAACTGAGCATAGTACTCCAAGTGGAGTCTGACGAGGGTCTTATAAAGCTGCATCATTATCTCCCGACTCCTAAACTCAATCCCTCGATTGATGAAGGCCAGCACACCATACGCCTTCTTAACCACCTCCTCTACCTGCGAGGCCGATTTAAGAGTCCTATGGATCCGGACTCCAAGGTCCTTCTGATCCTCTACACTGCTAAGAGTCTTACCCTTGATATTATACTCCTTCATCCCATTTGACCTGCCAAAATGGACCACTACACATTTATCCGAGTTGAAGTCCATCTGCCACTTCTCCGCCCAGTCTTGCATCCTATCTATGTCACGCTGCAGCTTCTGACATCCCTCCAGACTATCCACAACACCACCAACCTTCGTGTCTTCGGCAAACTTACCAACCCATCCCTCCACTTCCTCATCCAGATCATTTATGAAAATGACAAACAGCAAGGGTCCCAGAGCAGATCCCTGGGGCACTCCACTGGTGACCGACCTCCATTCAGAAAAAGACCCATCGACAACCACTCTCTGCCTTCTGCAGGCAAGCCAGTTCTGGATCCACAGGGCAACAGCCCCTTGGAGTGCACTATGAGGATATGTTATACAGGCAGCTTGAGCATGGTTAAGGCAATAGCATACGTCACAGCATGCTTTCACAATGAGAAGGGCTGCCCCTGAGTATCTCACTTTGTGTCTCACAGCGGTCCCAGCTCTGCTCGCTCTCCCCTCCCCCACAGGCCATTTCATCCCTCAGCAATCAAGAGGAGGCAGTGCCACATCTGACTAACCCACATTCGGCCAACTCAGGTCCAAGCAATTCAGAGGGATGTGGTGTGTAGAGTCAGTGGCATGGGGTGAAAGTCACCGCACCCAGAGAGGAGGAAGAGGTGTTAGGATCAGAGATAGGTGTGCACAGGAAAATCACAGTGACGCTCCAGGGAGCAGGAATGTGGAGCCTCAGGAATCACCTTTTAGGTCACAGTATTTAGACAACCAGCAGTCTGCGACTGGATCCTGAGCTTCCTAATTCATAGACCACAATCAGTAAGGATAGGCAACAACACCTCTTCCACGATCATCCTCAACACCCCACAAGGCTGTGTTCTCAGCCCCCTACTATACTCCTTATACACCTATGACTGTATGGCGAAATTCCCCTCCAATTTGATCTTCAAATTTGCTGATGGCACCACCGTCATGGGTCGGATCTCAAACAATGAGGAGACAGAGTACAGGAATGAGATAGAGAATCTGGTGAACTGGTGAGGCAACAATAATCTCTCCCTCAATGTCAACAAAACGAAGGAGATTGTCATCGACTTCAGGAAGCATGAAGGAGAACATGTCCCTGTCTACATCAACGGGAAGAAGTAGAAAGGATCGAGAGCTTCATGTTTTTAGGTGTCCAGATCACCAACAACCTGTTCTGGTCCCCCCATGCCGACACTATCATTAAGAAAGCCCACCAACGCCTCTACTTTCTCAGAAGGCTAAGGAAATTTGGTAACTCTCACCAACTTTTATCAAATGCACCATAAAAAGCATTCTTTCTGGTTGTATCACAGCTTGGTATGGCTCCTGCTGTGCCCAAGACCGCAAGAAACTACAAAAGGTCGTGAATGTAGCCAATCCATCACACAAACCAGCCTCCCATCCACTGACTCTGTCTACACTTCCCGCTGCCTCAGCAAAGCAGCCAGCATAATTAAGGACCCTAAGCACCCCGGACATTCTCTCTTCCAACTTCTTCCTTTCGTGAAAAAGATAGCAAAGTCTGAGGTCACGTATAAACCGACTCAAGAACAGCTTCTTCCCTGCTGCTGTCAGACTTATGAATAGATTTACCTTGCATTAAGTTGATCTTTCTCTACACCCTAGCTATGGCTGTAACAATACATTCTGCACTCTCTCGTTTCCTTCTCTATGAACGGTATGTTTTGGCTGTATAGCGCGCAAGAAACAATACTTTTCACTGTATGTTAATACTTGTGACAATAGTCAATCAAATCAAATCAAATCAAATCAGATGTGTGAACATCTGGTGGAGTTCATTGAGGTAGTGATAGCCCTCAGATTATGAATGGTGGAGTCTGCTGCTGTTATGAGCTTCACATTGTCTCGGGGACTCAACCCCATGAGCTCTGACCCCCATGAGGGATTGACCAATGTCACGGAGAGACAGATATAGTGGGTCACTGAGGAGGGTGAAGGTCCGAGAGCTCCACAGCACCCTCATCTTCCTTCACCTCCCCAACCCTTTCACCATTTGGGCCCACATCTGCAGCACATGTGGCAGTGACCCCAGCTGCCCAAGCAGAGGCTATAGAATCGAAGAGATCACCAACAGATCCCTGAACAATGAAGCCAACCACCATGCTCCTCATTGCCGTTTGGACCAAAAATTGCACAAGCTGCCTCTACCTCCTCTGATAAAAAAGGTGATCCGCAGTGTGGGCCCCTTGAAACCAACATTAATGATGTTGTCAAGAAAATAAGGAGAAAGTGGACATACAGTCTAACTAATTTGCGTTAGTACATACTGTAGAAGAAAAGATTAACATGTCAGAAATCCGAAGGAAACTGTTATTGAAACAGGGACACAATACAATTAATGTAAGCAAAATAATGAACACATTGCTTGTGCTCACAGCAATCAATCAAGATGGATAAGAGTTGTGTCAGGAAGATTTTATTGAATAATTAATGGTCTCAAAGGTTTCAATAACAACATAAGTTGGTCATTCTTCAGTTTTTTGCTAATAGTTGCCCTTATTTAGGAAGGCGATAGTGCCCATTGAGAAGGATAGTAGGCAAACTAGGCACTGTTGAGACATTGGCGCAGTAGAGATTTCAGAGCAGGACTGAAATGGTAGAAAAAAGATCAAACAGACTAATCTGATGACAATAGGTTTTGTTTTGACAACAGCATTCACACTATGACTTCAAATGGTGATCTCGTATTCGATCCACCCACCCTGATTCAACTGCTACAGGTAAATTACTGGTACAGTGAAACAATGACGATTTCTGCCCAAGACCTATCATTTATAACTGGCACTTGACCTGCAAGTTACTCCAATTTCACATAATGCTTTGATAAATGTTGTTGTGCCTGCAGCATTTGTTCTTTTTTTCTATAGATTCAAAGACCGCACGTGCGCACACAAGAAACAGACAGGTAAATGTCACCAACACGGAACCATAGAAGCTCACAGCACAGAACTGAACCTTTCAGCCTATTGTACCTGTGCTGGCTCTGTGGTAGAACAGATGTACTTGCGACCACATCCTTGCTTTTAGTAATGAATCAAGTGATGCGCGATTAAATCACTCGGGAGGCTAGATTGTACCCGGGAAATAAAGGCTTTTATTACTGACAAGAATGGAGCACACTATATACAATACAATCCCAGACTAAAGGGTCACCAGGCAGTGCAGTGACCTTTATACTTCCCCTGGTAGGCGGAGCCAACTGGAGTGTACCACAGAATAATATCAACAGGTAGAACAGCCCAACCCTAACACCAACAGTAATTACAGTAACATATCTACAAACCCCATAGTGCTGACCATCCATGGCTCAGCACTCATAGTGGTAACCAACTATGGTTCACCACACCAAGTCAGTTCTGCATCTTCAAGCACTGGACTAACTCCTCCTAAAATTATTCATAGAATCAACTTCCACCACCTTTTCAAGTAGAGCATTCCAGATGTTGACAAATCTCTGAGTGAATAAAAGTGTTTTTCTCCCCTCTCAACCTTTTGTCAATTCTTTTAAATCTGTGGTCTCTGAGCACTGGTCCTTACATCAGGGGGAATCGGTTTTCTTTAGCTAACTCGTCAACATCTCTTATCATCTTGAAAACCTCTATTAGGTCACTGCTTAGCCTCTGTAATTCGAAAGAAACCAGCCAGCCACTGATGCAGCCAGGCCTGTATGTATTGTTGCCAGTCCAAGCCAAGAAAAGCAACAGGAATGACATCTAACTGTAAAAGAACCCGCCAAATCTAAATGAAAGGTGATATGGATGGAAATGGCACCCAAACTAGGGAGTACGCTGCAAGTGACACAAAGGGTTCCCACCCGAACCTTATGAGGACTGGGCAAGGAGTACCACCCAGTGGACCAGGGTGGCTGAAGAAGAAAGTCTGAAGAAGAGGTGAAAAAATGACCAAAATAGCAAGTGTGACAGGAGGGGCAATCAATCAACATGCCGGCGACTCAAGTAAAATTGAAGAAAATGAAAAAGAAGTTGAGTTCCAAGGAAAACAGCACGAACATTTTAAAACTTTACTCATAAATCCCTAATCTTAACTATTGCACAAGGTATCAATAAGGAGGTGGCTTGAATCACGAAGGAGATTTATTTAACAGGCATAAAATGGAACTATATACAGGCATAGCAACTACAACACAAGTTGCTTTCAGAGTACCAGGACTCACGGAGTGCACTCCCGGGAATTACTCTGAGGCCCCCCCGCTCCTTAGGCCCTTTCCCCCCCCATTGGATAAGGTTTGCATGTTTCCATTCAATAGTCCCCAGGCGGGTCAAGTGACCCATGAACAATTGCAACTGAAAGGGGTCACTCTACCACATCCCTCCTCCATCATGTCCCCAAAACTATGTATACATAACAGGATAATGGCAGACAATTATTTACTGAAGGAGTGGGGGGGGGGGGAGGTGTTTGAAATGGTGCGCGGTCTTTTATAAAGTCAGTTTATCAGGTGACCACCCGAGGTCTGCAAGAATGCCTCAGTCCTCTGATCAGTTCTTCCACCAATGGGGTAGTAGTGTCATTAGTAACAGATAGTTGTTTAGAAATCTTGGAAGGTGCAATAGTGTAAACAACTTCTCCGGTTTCCTCTGGGGTAGCAAGAGGGGCCTCTTCTGAAACAATCGCTTCCCTCATTTCTGGCTCTGATGAGGAAATATTAGAAGCAACCACTGGATTGAGTTGTTTTGCTGTCGGGGCTGCAGTCTCTCTCCTTCCTATGTGGTCCATGTGCTTCTGCACCTCTCTCCCTTGCAGGTTCAACAAATAACTCACGGGCCTGGACCTTGCTATAATTCCCCCAGGTAACCGTGCTGTTCCAACCCCGAAATTCCTGACGAATACTGGATCGTCTGTTATTTTTGGTTGAGTCATGGTATTTATTTTCCGGAGCTTGCCTCACCTCCATCCTCCCTGCCAAACTGGGGAAAACCACTCAGTGGATAAGATACTGGATTTGAATTTGCCCAAACAACGGGCAGATGATATGCCAAAAGTATACGGATATACTGGAAAGGTCCCTTGTGTATATTGATTATTGCATATTTCCTGAAGTCTTTATCTAGTTCAAGTTGTAGGTAAGCATGGCTTAAATTGAACTTTGTATATGTGAGGTCCTCCACCAGCTTTGTGTAAAGGCCTCCTACCTTAGGTATTGGATACCTGTCAAGTTGGACTGCTTGGTTCATGGTGAGCTTGTAATTGCCACAAATCCTTAAAGTGCGGTCCAGTTTTAGCACGGGAATGATGAGGGACACCCATTTGGCCTTATAACTCCTAATTCCTCTAAATGCTTCAGTTCAGCCTTGACTTTCTGGTGCAGAGTGCATGGAATGAGTCAAGCTCTAAACAATTTAGGTTTGGATTTGCAGTTCACACAGAGTTTGGCCTTGGCCCCTTCCATCTGACTGTGCTCATTTAAAAAAAACTTCTTTGCGCTTACACAGAATTTCTTGAAGGGCGCCATTGGTAATTTTAAAAAATTCCAGCCAATTTAGCACCATTGTAACCAATCCCGCCCCATGAGACTTGGCCTCTTTCAAAACAATCATGGATAAGGGGCCGGTATCGCGCAGCACAGCGGACTGCGCCTTGATGTGTGAGATTGGGGTACACTCAGCTCTGTGGGGGTAGAATCAGAGACAGATTACTCACGGCTGTGGGGTGCAAAAAACATTTAATGGTGATCTTAATGTTTACAAAAACCTTCACCCTGATTACTGCTGACCTTCACCCGTGCCCTCTTAGTGACTCTACAACTTTTGAATCTTCTGCGACCTATTGCTATATCTAGGTGCTCCCCAATGATGCACATCAGAGATGGAGGTGCCCAGCTGTGCTCCGCGCCCCACTGCCTGTGATGCCCTTGGTTGGCGTCCCCGGGGAGAGGGGGGGTGCAAGGCCTAGAGTGCCCTGGACGACTTGTGGAGGACACTGATGTTTCTGTGACACCCTGTTCATCCAACTGGCCCTGAGATGCCCCAGTGTGAGGAAGGGGGGATTCAGAAAGTCTCGGGCCGTCCAGAGTGTCCTGGGTGGGCTCGAGCCTTTCCTCCTCCCTCAGGGTGCCCATAGGCCCCAGGGACACTCCATGGAATGCCAGGGCAGCTGGACTGAGCTCCACAAACCTCAGTGTCACCTGGCTCTGTCAGTCCTGCATGCGTCTGCCCCATGGTCTGTGATCCATCAGTGTTGGCCCTCTGAGACCGGGCCAAGCTCTGGAGCCCTTCCGCTGCAGCATTCTGCGAGCAAGCCAGGCTCTGGAACACCTCAGCATTAGCCCTGTGAAACTGGGCTAAGTTGTCGAGGCCCATAGCCATGGCCAGCTGTGTCTCCAACATGGCCCCGACACCACAGTTGGAGCAAGTAGTGGCCCACAGCACTGCCTGCCCCTGGGGAAACGCCATATGTCTGCATAATGACTGGAAACAGCACTACTCAAACAAAATTCTCCCCCATTGTTTGTTTTCAACATCATTTAACAACACATTGCATTATATTCCTCAATTAAATTTGTTATATACTTCAATAAAATTAGATCATCCTTTTTAAAAGTGTACTTATCTTTCACGTTTAAGTCCCTGCACAATTGTCTCAGACAGACCTGTGCATCTTTTTCACTGCCTCAGCTTATAGGCTTCACCGTTCTTCCTTGCTGCTATTTTCAGGCTCACTGCAAGCACAAGCTCATTATCTAACAGCCTTTGTCAGCATTTTCACACATAGACATTGCTCCTCACCACCACTATGTTCAAGGAAATATCATTTCCTGACTTTCCTCACTAGTTCCCAATTTAATGTGTTGTTCCAAAGTCTATACTTCCACTTGAGTCCAATTATAATTTCGTCCAAAAGGAAATTCATGTATTCTTCACACGATGGTTTTACTTTGAGCAAGTGATGGAATAAGATTGTCATCTTGCAGTATTGTCCTTCCCAAGGGTGAGAACTTACAAAATAACATTTTAATTACTCATCAGAAAGTTAAGACATTCACTGCCGGGATTATTGTTCTGATACTTTGAAATATATGACATGTAACCCTCTAGATAATTATCTGCCTTGTACCTCCACTTATCAGTGATTGCTACCTTCCCCTACTATTACCAGTCTCTAATTTTGGCGCCTTGGCTCTCAAACTTCCTTCTTCCAGGTCAAATTCCATTCAGGCCATTTGGACACCATTTTCTCAATATTCACCTTCAGCATCAGGCCTGTTACCCTGAGGTTCAGCCTGGCTTCCAGCCTAAACTCAATCCGAAGTGACCCACTTCCAATGCGCCGAGTGCTGTAAAGATGAATTAGTATTAATTCATTATGATTGGCCCTTATTAAAGTCCTTTGTATGGTTATACTTATACTATACCTTATACGCCACCCTAGCTCATTCCAGAAACATTTTAAAACTAATGCTGGTGAGTATTTACAGCACATGTTTGGTGCTAATTACAGCCTCCAGAATTATATTATTGAAATTGCTCATCTGTTAACTCTTAGAACATTGAAAGCCCCTTTCTAGTTTCAAAATTGCCACCCCTCTTTAAAAATTCTTATTTATGCACA
Organism: Mustelus asterias; assembly: GCF_964213995.1. Lineage (NCBI taxonomy): Eukaryota > Metazoa > Chordata > Chondrichthyes > Carcharhiniformes > Triakidae > Mustelus > Mustelus asterias. The sequence goes on along the minus strand of NC_135807.1, from coordinate 101,578,035 downwards.
CCAGCCGCTCTTTCATGAAGTTGCTGACAGATTGTTAGGCATCGCGTTGTTGCAAGGCAGGGGCTGGATTTGATTTTCAACCTGGGGTGAGGAGCTTTCGGGTCCTTTAGTTTCAAATGCAGCTCCTGTAATTGGATGGGAGGTGAGCTCGGCTTTCAATTAGTGGTGCTGGGCACTGCCAGGAGACAGGAATAGATTCAGGATTGCAATGCTCAAAGGGAGGTAGCAATTACTGAGTTTACCATTGCCTTTGAGCTTGGAGTGGACAGGAGATCAGAGGGTCAGCAACATCACAATGCATACAAGTGCACAAATGAAAAGGTACTGGAGCTGCTTTTTTCCACCAAAGGAACCCTCTGACCCTTTGTTCCAACAATTTTGCTTCAGCAGAAACACCACCTAATGGTTCCCCTCCCACATTGTTCCATATTGTTCCCCTCCCCTGAACCGTGAGTTGAAAATTCCTCCTTCGCCCATTAACAAGTTCTTTCAGGAGTTTCACAGACAGTTGGATGTGGTTGGAAGATCTCTTCCCCTGCCCTTACTTTAAAAAGAACAAAGCGTTCCGGAGACATCCGAGGACTGACATGCCACATGGGAGTGCTATTTTTCAAAGCATGCTCACACCCAACCTCACTGCCAGCTTGGAGCGATTGAAAATTAAACCCAGGGAATAGGGAAGGTGTTCACATCACACATTCACTCAAAGATTTGGAAAGAGATTTTAAAGAAAACAGCTTTGAAACAGTGAGTTGGGAATTAAATCTGGGAACAAATATTAATAAATGGTGTTGAATTTGTAAGAAATCTGGGAGTGATGGCAAGATTGACTTTGTCCAATCAATTCAGATTAACAATCAACAAATCAAATATTGACATTGTCAGATCGAGAGCTATATAATTCTCTGTTGAGTCTACATTTTGTATACTGTACTGCATTCAACACTGACTGATCTGTCATTGCTGGACTTATATTTATAACTTGTTGATGGGCAGATGAAGCATCTAAGCCCTGGAAGTCCATGTACATCACAACAAAAGACTGCCTGTATCAACCCTCTCTGTGACTTCTTCAAAAAACTCCAGCAAGTTAGTTAAACATGATTTTCTCTGACAAAATCCCTGCTGGCTTTCCTTAATTAACCCACATTTGTCCTGAATTATTGTTTCTGGAAGTTTCCCCACCACTGAAGTTAAACTCACTGGCCTGTAGTTGCTGGACTTACCTTTACATCTTTATTTGCCAAAGGTTGTCACAGTTGCAATTCTCCAGTCCTCCGCTACCTCCCCTCAATCTAAGGAAGACAAAAATTATGATCAGTGCCTCTGCAATTTTCACTCTCACTTCCCTTAGTTCTCATTGGATCATGGTGCCCTATCAACCTTAATTATAGACAGCCTATCTAATACCATTGGCTTCTCAATTTTAAACCCCTCTAATATATGAATTCCTTCATCTTTCACTATGATCTGAGTAAAATCTGCTTTCTTCATAAGGACAGATGCAGAGTATTAATTTAATACCTCAGCTATGCCCTCTGCCTCTATGTGTAAATCCCCTCTTTGGTCCCTAATTAGTCCTATTCCTCCTTTTGACACAGAGGCAAATAAGACAGAGTCTCAAAGATGTACGTAAGCTGCAAAGTGGAATTGAAATCTTTCAAGTTAAGCAAGAACTGCTGAACAAGGAGACAAATTCTGAGGCAGCAGTTTATGGTTGCAACATCTTTGCTCTTAAATAAAACTTTGACAACAGAAATAGGATTACATTTCTCTTGAATGTCACCATTTTATCATTTCTCGATCTGCATCACATGGGCAGCAGTGGTTCAAGAAGGCAACTCACCCCCACATTCTCAAGGAAGTAGGGAAGGGCAATAAATGCTGGTGACACCCACATCCCATGAATTAATATTTTTTAATAATCTACCTAACAATGTGTCCTGTCCAAAAAAAGCATTGTAAGAAGTCTCACAACACCAGGTTAAAGTCCAACAGGTTTATTTGGTAGCAAAAGCCACTAGCTTTCGGAGCGCTTGCTGCCCCTTCACTCACCTGACGAAGGAGCAGTGAGCGCTCCGAAAGCTAGTGGCTTTTGCTACCAAATAAACCTGTTGGACTTTAACCTGGTGTTGTGAGACTTCTTACTGTGTTTACCCTAGTCCAACGCCGGCATCTCCACATCAAAAAAAGCACGACAAATCCAAACTGGCCAATTACTACTCCGCCAACCTACTCTCAGTAATGTGAAAATAGATGAAAGCTGTTGTTGACATTGTTATCACGCAGCACTTACTCAACAATAGTCCAACACCAATGCTGAGTTTAAGTTCTGCCCTTGCCACTGGGCTCCAGACTTCATCACAAATTTAGTCCAAACATGGGCAAAAGAGCTGAATTCCACAAATGAGGTGAGAGTGACTGCCTTTGACATCAAGGCAGCATTGGGCCAGAAGTGGCATCAAAGAATACAAAATTCAGTGAGAATCAGGGGAAACGCTCCACTTGTTGGAGTCATACCTAGCACAAAGAAAGATAGTTGTTTTTTAAATTTTATTTATTGGTGTCACAAGTAGGCTTACATTAACACTGCAATGAAGCTACTGTGAAAATCCCCTAGTCGCCACATCTGGCTGGCACCTGTTTGGGTACACAGAGGCAGAATTTAGCATGGCCAATGCACCTAACCAGATTGTGGGAGCACCTGGAGGAAATCTACACAGGCACGGGGAGAAAGTGCAGGCTCTGCACAGATAGCGACCCAAACCGGGAATCAAACCCGATTGTGGTTGTTGGAACTCAATTATCTCAGTCCCTGAATGTAGCTGCAGGAATTCCTCAGGGTAGTGCCCTAGGCCCAACCATCTTCAACCATAGAAATCATAGAAACCCTACAGTACAGAGAGAGGCCATTCGGCCCATCGAGTCTGCACCGACCACAATCCCACCCAGGCCCTACCCCCATATCCCTACATATTTTACCCACTAATCCCTCTAATCTACGCATCCCAGGACACTAAGGGGCAATTTTAGCATGGCCAATCAACCTAACCTGCACATCTTTGGACTGTGGGAGGAAACCGGAGCACCCGGAGGAAACCCACGCAGACACGAGGAGAATGTGCAAACTCCACACATCAATGACCTTCAAACTCCACTTCATCAATGACCTTCTTTCCATTGAAAGGTCAAAAGTGGAGATGTTTGCTGGTGATCACACAGCGTTCAATATCATTCGCCACTCTTCAGATATTGAAGCAGCTCATGTCCAAATGCATTAAGACCTGAAGAGCATTCTGGCTTGGGTTGATAAATGGCAAATAAGTGGCAGACAATTACCATTTACACAACAAGGGAAATTCGAACCAACTCTGTTTGACATTGCAATGGCATTATTATCACCAAATTCCCTAACATTAACAGCCCAGGATTACCATTCACAAGAAATTTAACAGGAGCAACCATATAAATACTATAGCTACTAGCGTGAGAAAGAAGTCAGAAATTCTATGGTGAATAACTTCTGACGCCTCAAAGCTTGTATACCACTTATAGGACACAAGTGAGGGAATACTCTCCATTACCCGGATAAGTGCAGTTCCAACAACACTCCAAAAGATTGACTCCATTCAGGACAAAACAGCCAGTTTGTTTGGCACCCTATCCACAACCTTAAACATTCATTTCCTCCATCACTGTTTCACAGTGGCTTGTACACCATAAAAGGATGCACTACAGTAACTCACCAAGGTTCCATTGACAGCATCTTCCAACTCTCCACGATCTAGAAGGACAAGGACGGCAGACACATGGGAACACCACAACCTGCAAGTTCCTCTCCAAGTCACTCAACATCTTGACTGTAACTATGTCACCATTGCTGCACCATTGCTAGAGCAAAATGCTGGAACTCTCCCTAACCGGAAGGTAGATGTACCTACATCATATAAACAGTAGGGGTTCAACAAGTTGACTCACCATCGCCCTCTCATGGGCAAATAGGGATGGATGGTAAATGCTGGCTTTGTCAACCATACTCTTATCCCATGGACAAATGAAAACAGATTGCCTACTGTTATATATGTTAGGGCATAGCCCTTTTAAGGGAACAAGTCATGTGATCTGGGGTATGGGCTGAGCTGCTTGGGAACCCTCCTGAGTGGGCAGTCAACGTTTGGAGTGTGGAGCGAGTAGACTGAATAAAGATCTCTGTCCCCTGATGCCTGGCTTTGGAGTAGTTCTTGAGGAGACACCTCAGTATTCAGAGATTTAACAGCCTACCTGTCATTCCAGCTGATTTTCTGACAGAACTATGTAAGATTAATTTAAACGGTTCTCAAATCATATCACTGTGTTGCACAAGGAATCCAATCCCCAATGACTATGCCATACGTCAGTAGGTGCGCAACTTTTAACAAATGGGTCGAAGGCTGAATAATAATGAGCCTAATCTATGGGATATTAAAACTTCCTGTTGCTCTACAAGATATTTTCAGCATTGAACAAAACCAAACTTCTATTCATTTATTATCCAATTAGTCCAAAGATGTGCGGAAAAAGAAATAGAGAAATAGTTGTATTTATTCAGCAAGGAATGAAGATGCGGGGAGGGGCCCTCCCCTGAAAACACGAAAACACTGATATAGTCACTTAGAATCTGGCCAACAAGTAGAAAAGGTTAAACCCAGTATTTCAACCTTAATAAATGCATTGTAACACAGGCATGAGTGAGAGCTTGTGAGAGGGAAAACTCCAGTGGAAAACTAAGTGGAGGTCACAGGGTAGTTGTCATGGGGGACTTTAACTTTCCGAATATTGATTGGAACCTTTATAGGTCGAATAGTTCGGATGGGGCAGTTTTTGTGCAGTGTGTGCAGGAGGGTTTCCTGACACAATATGTGGATAAGCCGACAGGAGGTGGGGCCACATTGGATTTGGTAATGGGAAATGAACCGGGCCAAGTGTTGGATTTGGTTGTGGGAGAGCACTTTGGAGGTAGTGACCATAATTCGGTGTCTTTCATTATTGCAATGGAGAGGGATAGGGCCATACGGCAGGGCATAGTTTACAATTGGGAGAGAGGTAATTATGATGCGATTAGGCAGGAATTAGGAAGCATAGGATGGGAACAGAAATTGTCAGGGAAAGGCACTGATGATAAGTGGAACTTTTTCAAGGAACAAATACTGCGTGTCCTTGATAGGTATGTCCCTGTCAGGCAGGGAGGAAATGGCCGAGTGAGGGAACCATGGTTCACAAAAGAGGTTGAATGTCTTGTCAAGAGGAAGAAGGAAGCGTATGTAAGGTTGAGAAAACAAGGTTCAGTTGGCTCGATGGAGGGTTACAAGTTAGCAAGAAATGAGCTGAAAGAGGGGCTTAGGAGAGCTAGGAGGGGGCATGAGAAGTCCTTGGCGGGTCGGATCAAGGAAAACCCCAAGGCTTTTTACTTTTATGTGAGGAATAAAAGAATGACCAGGGTGAGGTTGGGGCCGGTCAAGGACGGCAGTGGGAATTTGTGCATGGTGTCAGAAGAGATAGGCAAGGTGATGAATGAATACTTTTCTTCGGTGTTCACCAAGGAGAGGGGCCATGTTCTTGAGGAAGAGAGGGTGTCACAGGCTGATAGGCTGGAGGAGGTAGATGTTTGGAGGGAAGATGTACTAGCAATTTTGAATAAACTGAAGGTTGATAAGTCCCCGGGGCCTGATGAAATATATCCTAGGATTCTTTGGGAGGCAAGGGATGAGATAGCAGAGCCTTTGGCATTGATCTTTGGGTCCTCACTGTCCACGGGGGTGGTGCCAGAGGACTGGAGAGTGGCAAATGTTGTTCCTCTGTTTAAGAAAGGGAATAGAAATGACCCTGGTAATTATAGGCCGGTTAGTCTTACTTCGGTGGTTGGTAAGTTGATGGAAAAGGTCCTTAGGGATAGGATTTACGACCATTTAGAAAGATGCAGCTTAATCCGGGATAGTCAGCACGGATTCGTGAAGGGCAAGTCTTGCCTCACAAATTTGATAGAATTTTTTGAGGAGGTAACTAAGTGTGTTGATGAAGGTAGTGCAGTTGATGTCATATACATGGATTTTAGTAAGGCGTTTGATAAAGTCCCCCATGGTCGGTTTATGAAGAAAGTAAGGATGTGTGGGATAGAGGGAAGTTTGGCCAATTGGATAGGTAACTGGCTATCTAACAGAAGACAGAGGGTGGTGGTGGATGGAAAATTTTCGGACTGGAAACCGGTTACCAGCGGAGTGCCACAGGGATCAGTGCTTGGTCCTCTGCTATTTGTAATTTTTATAAATGACTTGGAGGAGGGGGCTGAAGGGTGGATCAGTAAATTTGCTGATGACACCAAAATTGGAGGAGTAGTGGATGAGGTGGAGGGCTGTTGTAGGCTGCAAAGAGATATAGATAGGATGCAGAGCTGGGCTGAAAAATGGCAAATGGAGTTTAATCCTGATAAATGCGAGGTGATTCATTTTGGTAGGACAAATTTGAATGTGGATTACAGAGTCAAAGGTAGGGTTCTGAAGAATGTGGAGGAACAGAGAGATCTTGGGGTTCATATCCACAGATCTCTGAAGGTTGCCACTCAAGTGGATAGAGCCGTGAAGAAGGCCTTCAGTGTGTTGGCGTTCATTAACAGGGGGTTTGAGTTTAAGAGGCGTGGGGTTATGCTGCAACTGTATAGGACCTTGGTGAGACCACATTTGGAATATTGTGTGCAGTTCTGGTCACCTCACTATAAGAAGGATGTGGAGACACTGGAAAGAGTGCAAAGGAGATTTACCAGGATGCTGCCTGGTTTGGATTGTAGGTCTTATGAGGAAAGGTTGAGAGAACTTGGGCTTTTCTCTTTGGAATGGAGGAGGTTGAGAGGAGACTTGATAGAGGTTTATAAGATGATGAGGGGGATAGATAGAATGAATGTTCAAAGACTATTTCCTCGGGTGAATGGAGCGGTAACTAGGGGGCATAACTATAGGGTTCATGGTGGGAGATATAGGAAGGATGTCCGAGGTAGGTTTTTTACTCAGAGAGTGGTTGGGGTGTGGAATGGACTGCCTGCAGGGCTAGTGGAGTCAGAAACTTTAGGAACATTTAAGAAGCTATTGGATAGGCACGTGGAGTACTTTGGGATGATAGGGAGGAAATAGCTTGATCGGGGTTTCAGACAAATCTCGGCACAACATCGTGGGCCGAAGGGCCTGTTCTGTGCTGTACTGTTCTATGTTCTATGTTCTAGAATGTGTTAGCACTTTGTTAAAGTTACATTGCAAAATGCCTTCAATTACATTACCTTGGGCTCAAAGAATAGGGGGGAAATTTGCAAGGAAGCCATTGACTGGAGTGCATTACAGCTAAAAAAGCATTAAGGTGAATCATCTTATTTCTTAGGTGACGAAATAATCTGTTCAGGGTCACCAATGTTGATACAGACCAAATTGTGGCAATTCTATACAGAGGCACTGCTCCTGAATGGTATATTGAAACAATCTGACTATAAGAAAGATTCAAGTCATTCGACTGGTATTGTTCCTGTTTTCAACTACAAAATTCAATTTACAATCATCTTTATGATGAAGTAAATAATTAACATGAAAGTACCCTCACATTCCATATCATAAATGTTTTTCATTATCTGATTTTTTTTCTGTTCTTTCACAGACCGCCAGGCATTGCAATATGTAATGTACTGCACAGATGCTTCAAGGCGACAGCTAGCGAGCCTTGTCTAAAAATAGTATATTTTTATGCTTAGGTGAATCAATTTATACAGGTAACCAAGTCCTTTCACTAGCATATGGAGCTGGCATATTATTACAGTATGCGCTTGAGGGACAAAGAAAAAACATCAAAGAGAATATTCCTTGCACAGAAAGCAAAAGAAATGACTCGATGGGAAAGGTCACATTTGAAACAGAATGCATAATTTTCATCTAATTGTCACAAGTACTATACATAAATATTTCAGTTTTTAGTATATATGTTGCACTAATTGGAAACATTTCCAAAAATGTACATTATTGTTCAAAATATTTCTTTCTTGTTCCTCTTGTGAATTTAGAAGAGTGAGCAGATAAAACACCTTAGTGTTCCTAACTCTGAGTCAGAAGGTTGAAGGTTCAAGCTCCATGTAAGACATGAGCAGGTAACCCAGGCTGACACTTCAGCACAGTTCTGAAGATGTCTTTCAAGATGAAATGTTAAACAATTAGAAGTTTTAGAATCCCACAGTGCAGAAGGAGGCCATTTGGCCCATCGAGTCTGCACCAACCACAATCCCACCCAGCCCCTATCCACTTAACCCCACTTATTTACCCTGCTAGTCCCCCTGACGCCAAGTGGCAATTTAGCATGGCCAATCAACCTAACCTGCACATCTTTGGACTGTGGGAGGAAACCGGAGCACTCGGAGGAAACCCACGCAGACACAGGGAGAAAGTGCAAACTCTGCACAGACAGTGACCCAAGCCGGGAATCGAACTCAGGTCCCTGGTGCTGTGAGGCAGCAGTGCTAACCACTGTGCCACCGTGCTGCCCTCAAACAAAGACACTAAGAGCTGGACAAAATTGTTGGGACCTTCATAGAATCACAGAATCCTTACAGTGCAGAAGGAGGCCATTCAGCCCATCTAATCTGCATTGTCACTCTTAAAGAGATGCAGAGCGCCCCTTCTTGTCCAGGCACCTCTTTTATAGCCTGCCCAGACCTGCTGATAATAGGATCCTCCAATGGAAACCCATCCCAATATCTAATCACACACAATTCCTGTGCCCATCACTAATCCTTTACTTTTTCAGATGGATCGCATGGATGCCAGTTCAAGGCCCGAAAGCAGCAATGATATCTACTACTGGTTCCATTAGAACATAGAACATTACAGAGCAGTACAGGGCCTTCAGCCCTCGATGTTGCGCTGACCAGTGAAACCAATCTAAAGTCCATCTAACCTACACTATTCCAATATCATCCATATGTTTATCCAATGACCATTTAAATGCCCTTAATGTTGGCGAGTCCACAACTGCTGCATGCAGGGCATTCCACGCCCTTACTACTCTCTGAGTGAAGAACCTACCTCTGACATCTGTCCTATATCTATCACCCCTCAATTTAAAGCTATGTCCCCTCGTGCTAGCTATCACCATCTGAGGAAAAAGGCTCTCACTATCCATCCTGTCTAATCCTCTGATCATCTTGTAAGCCTCTATTAAGTCACCTCTTAACCTTCTTCTCTCTACGAAAACAACCTCAAGTCCCTCAGCCTTTCCTCATAAGACTTTCCCACCATACCAGGCAACATCCTAGTAAATCTCCTCTGCACCCTTTCCAATGCTTCCACATCCTTCCTATAATGCGGTGACCAGAACTGTATGCAATACTCCAAGTGCGGCCGCACCAGAGTTTTGTACAGCTGCAACATGACCTCCTGGATCCGAAACTCAATCCCTCTACCAATAAAAGCTTACACTCCGTACGCCTTCTTAACAACTTTGACATTGTCAAATTCTTTCCAGTGTCTTAGTTTAATGGCTCATCTTGAAAGACTTCTTCAGTACTGCACTGAAGTGACAGCCATCTGACACTAAGCCATCTGCTCAAGTCCTCTCATTGCCACGTTTATCCCTCAAACATTTCCCTCATCTGTTACCCCACTTATCTCCTCAAAATTCTCCCTCCCATCACTCATGCGCCCCCCCCCCCCCCCCCCCCCCCGCCCCACAGCCACACTCCCATCCTTGCCCCCACCTTATTAATCTTTATTGTCCGGGGACTCATCTCAAGGGAAATTAAGAATGGGTAATAAGTACAGGTCTAGCCAACAATGGGTAATAAGTACAGGTCTAGCCAACAATGGGTAATAAGTACAGGTCTAGCCAACAATGGGTAATAAGTACAGGTCTAGCCAACAATGGGTAATAAGTACAGGTCTAGCCAACAATGGGTAATAAGTACAGGTCTAGCCAACAATGCCCACATCCCATGAACAATTACATTTAAAAAAACATTAATCATGTCCAAGCGTTTTCCATGTCATTTGGAAATGTCAGAACCAAGGATTCAACTAGCCCCATAGATCAGCGACACCTACCTGCACATTCTGCCTTGTTTCTGGCACATGAGCGCATGGTTTCCTCCACGGAGAGGTTGGCGACTGCCATGGAGATCCAGGCTAAGCAATAGACCCATATGCACTCTGACCTCCACTCGATTGCACTAGCCAAGGACTCCATATTACAGTGGCCAAGCGAGAGGAGGGGGGGATCCAGGCACCTGGACCTCCCTCCAGGCGCCCCTTCTCCTCAAGGAGATGGAGGTGCAGTTACACACTGAGATGGAGAAGAAACACATGACAACTGCCTCAGGACAGCCTGTCAGTACACTTTTAGGGTGAACATTTTCTCCACATCCCCTCTGCCATTGATCCCATTGCCTCTAGAAGGTGTGACCGTGGAAGTTGCCTCTGCACCCAGGGAGGATACTCCAAGTAGGCCAGAGCCCTCAAGGCCCGTGACTTCCAGAGGATGCCAGCCAAAGTCAACGGAAGCCACAGGGATCATATTCAGCAGCCTGTCACCACCTCAGCTACTGATGTCAGCGTCACACCAAGACATTACAGTAGGAAAAGAAAACTTCAGAATTTAAGAGACCACACAGGTGGCCTGGGTGTTCTTTAAAACGATCATTTCGTCAGATGTAAGTATTGCACAATATATTGTTTTTACTTTATTCATGCATGCTTAATTAAACTTTATTGTGAATTGCTTACTCAGAGACCGAACTGTACTGTTGTGCCTCATAGCTGGCTGCAGGAGAATGTTAGATATCTCCTCTATCCTGCTGTGTGTTTGCAGTCAGTCTTTATTTAATGCCCATGTGTGTGTGTGCTGTTTGATGTTTGCCAGTCTGTGGGGCACAGAGGAAGATATGGGCCCTGCAGTCACTGCATTATATGCAGTATCAAGGAGATTGTCTGAGATTATGTTCCACAGAGACAATTGAAACTGTCCTCCATGAAGTCAAGGACGTGTAATGATGGAGCAGGTACTGAGACCATGGTTATCTTAGGCTGCCCGGTGTTATGTCCAGTGGTGCATCATTTCTCCTGGATAACAGACTTCAGTAGTGAGCGTGTGACAGGGATGCACTCACCTAGGCGATAGAGGGTGTGGGTTCAGAGTTAGCTCCTGGGGTGCAGGGACTGGAGGAAGGTGGCAGGGATTGTGGGGAGGCTGGCAATGGTTGATACACCCCCCCAAGCAGGAAAACATGTCCTAGCAATGGAACAATGGTCATGTAGTTTCCTCAATCTTACCTGAATCCTATGTGTATGAGATTGTTCCCTAGTATCCCTGGCATGTCTCCATGTGGCCCTGGCATCCATTAAAAGTTCATGAACATTCATGTCCATGTCCTCTCTCAACTTGAGCTAAGCAAGTGGACCTCTGTCACACACACTTCCTCAGGTTCATCACATTTCATCATCATCTGAGAAGAGTTTGCCCCTCCCTGTTGTACTGATGCAAGGGTTCACCATATTGCAAGGCCACATTGTGCGGTGCACAGCATATCACAACTATCCCTGAAATCCTGTGCGGTGTGTATTGGAGAGCCCCTCCAGATCTGCCAAGACAGTGGAAGCACATTGTCATCAATGGTCTGCTCAATGAAGTGTCTGTGGAGCTGTGGCATTTTAGTGACCTTCCACTGTGCTTCCTCCCTGGCGTCGTCAAACCCGTCTGGAGGGAGTAGACTTTATCACCCAGGATCCAGTCGTCAATCTGGTCAGGGACCTCATAAAGCTCAGAAAGCTGTGAGTTCTGTAAGATATATGAGCCATGTGAGATCCCTGGGAAACGCACACAGACCTACATGATGCTTTGCCCATGGTCGTAGACCAGTTACACATTCAAAGAATGGAATCCCTTGCAGCTCTCAAATAATGTTGACTTCTGAGAGACCTCGAGTGGCAACATGAATGCATTCAATTACCCCATGCACTATAGGGAAACGTGCCCTGGCTGTAAAACTCACTATGTGGAGATGCCGGCGTTGGACTGGGGTAAACACAATAAGAAGTCCAGGATGTTGGACTTTAACCTGGTGTTGTTAGACTTCTTACTGTGTAAAACTCACTGCCCTGGCTGTCATGTGTGGTGAACCTGATGGACTCATTAGTGTGATGGAAGAGGGCATTGACTACCTCTTTAATGTACCAGTGTATTGCAACCTGCAAAATGCCGTGCATGTGGCCCCTGGAGCCGATTGCAAAAATCTCAAGCACTTTGCGGGCCACAGGCACAGATGGGGTTGCTGCTGAATGCATGTGGCTGCTGGACTTGCTGCAGGATCTGGAGTGAACGCTTCCTGGAACCGCCACAGACATTTCTGGCCTTGTTTTTCAGACATCTGGAGGGAGTTGGTCCACATCATGAAGAAATGCCATTTTGCCAGTGAGCTTCTGCTTTGATATCTTCCCTGGATGGCCACCTCCTGATCTCCCTCTCCTGCTGATGTTGTGCCCTCAGCTGTTGACTGGTGATAGTCCTCCTTTGTCCCATTGCCTCCTCCCGTGGTTGTAGGAGTATTGGTTGAATGAAACCTATACAGTTATTTATGTATAGTTCCACCAAGAGAGCTGTATGAAAAGGCAGACAGTGAGATGAGAAGCTGTGTGTCGTGGGTTTCATCCATACAACTGCTGAGTAGTCAGATTTTTAAATCCTCCTAAAACTCCACCCACCTCACGCTGACCTCCCACTTGGATCCTCACTCCAGGCAGCTACAAGTATGTTTTTGGACACAGCCAGTAACAGTGTTTAAATGACCCTTGAACTGCAACCCATGACATTTCAACCCCACCGTCATCTTCTACTATTGAATCCAGGTCCCTGGCGCAGTGAGGCAGCAGTGCTAACCACGATGCCACCGTGAATCTTGAGGGTAGAACCTAATTTCAAAAAGTTTTAAGATAATCGTCAAAATCTTGCTCCCGTTCATGCCAGTGAGATCTTACGGTCCCACCGATGACATACTTCAGCCATGGCAAGGGTACGTTCAACAGGAAACCCCGTTGACAACAGTGGGACCATAAATTCCTACTGCTAGCAAGCACACGCTGCCTCCCACTGCCACAAAGTGTTTAGGGATCATTGTTATATTATTTTAATTATATTATATTTAATTTAATTATGTGAAATTAGGAATGGGCAATAAATTCTGGCCTAGTTAGCGATGCCCACATCCCGTAAATGAATGAATAAGAAAAACCAAAATAATCACATTGAATGGTCATGCATTTTATTCCTTTTGGAGGATCTTGCTCGATGCAAAATGGATATCCCATCTGCTTATAAAACACTTTCAAAATAGGGAAGTTATGGATGAGTTGGAGCTTGCGTGCTGTCATTCTGGGGAATTTGCATACTCAGAAAAATGCGAGTGTTTCAGTTCCAAAATGGAACACACTTGGATTAAAATTGTCATCCGGAAAGTGCAGCAAGGTATGATTATTTTAGTAACAGAAACTAAATATTCAGGCTGCTACATCTTATCGCCAACACCGTCATTTGTTAAATTGTGGAAATTGCTTCATTATGAATATTGCTGATTTCCACAGAAAAATGGACAAAATCAACAAACGTAATCCCAAAACACCCATTAAAATCTTAAAATAAGACAAGAATACAATCCTATGGCTGCTGGAAATCTGAGATTAAAACATACAATACTGACTATACTCAGCAGGTCTGGCACCGCACTGTCTTGGGAGAGAAAAACAGAGTTAATGAGCTGATTGTTTGTTGGGTGGGGGTCACAACCCTGATGTCGGCCTCAGTTCTGGGTCAGGAACCCGGAAGTGACTGTAGCTATCTCCGGGAGCTCTGTTTAATTCAGGACAGTGGCTGTGTTCTAGGGTTGAAAGATTCGTTCAGTGTGTCACCTGGATAGGGCTGCCAGCCTCCTTCAGTAGGTGGGAGCTACTGAAGGGACTCATAGAGGTAGGAGGGGAGTGACTGTAGGTACATTAGCAGAGACATCTGTTTCAATGAATTGGCTGCAAAGACATGTCCTCTGTTTGGGATTGGACCTGAGCATTAGAAAATTCATAAGAGCTCTCAAATGTGCCACATCATGGACCTGCTACTGTGAAGCTGCTTCTGCAGTATTGCTGGACACAGCAGGAGCCCAGAGCGTCATTGGCAAAATTTCAATCCATTGTTAGGATAGAACCTCTGAGAGGCTTCCCGATGTTACCAAGTGCGTAACTGACCTTGTTGAGGTCCGAGGCCAGGGAAATGCATGGCCTGGGGGGGGTATATGTCATGGAGCTGTGCTGACACGATTCCATTGAACTTTTCATAGACCCCTGCTTCCAAAGCTGTCACCCCAGAATCGGAAAATTCAGCTCAACACTCCACGTCGATGACTTTTCATGAGAAGTGGGAAAAGTTGGAAATATCGTACATTTACAAAACTACAGAATCACCTGTTGGCGGGCGGGGGGGGGGGGGGGGGGCGGGGAGAAGATCTCTGATAAGGTGGAAAACAGGCAAAAGAAAATGGTGCAAATGGCAGAATCATGAGTAGCTGCGTCTAAAAAACCAATCAAAAAGCAAAAATAGCAAAGAGAATGGCCATAAAATGGGGAGGGGTTACAAACTGCAATGGTTAGACTCAATGTTGAGTCTAAAAGGCTGTAAAGTGTCAGAGGTCCCGTTCCTCAAACTTAGACCAAAGTTTCCTAGGAACAATGTTACAGACTGAGGACAAAGCTCTAGTGGAAGCAGTGATCTCCTGAGTTGCCACCCCCTTGGACACAACCTGTGAAGGACAAGAAGCTGCTGATTCATCTCCCCAGCCTTAGGAGCACTGGCACATGTGTGACCCGAGACTTCCTGAAACCTACACACTTGATTGCAACCATGGATGGCCATCCTCCTCAGTGCCAAATTCTGCATAATGCCCACTCAGTACTCACTCATACCAAGCACAGAAGGTCATTGAACCTTTTCCGAAATTGGATCCAAGTTTTCCTTACTAGGTCTTGGTCACTAACTTCTGCTGCCTCCTTGGTCCAAGCCTTCTTGGCGAGGTGGGGTGGTCTCCTCCTCTCATCCCTTGGCTTCAGGATGTCCCTCCTTCCCATTACTGCCTCCACCAGGGTTCAGATGCGGTCACCATGGAAATGGAGCTCCCTTCCCACCTGCTGTGGCCTCCTGCAGTGTCATTCTGCAGCCACAGAATGTGGATGCTGCTTCTAAAGTTCACTGTGGGCCGTCATTAGACACAGTGGCCACCATGTTCCCACCACCCTCCTGGCCCCACTTGCTCACTTAAGTGGCAGCCAGCATAATATCCCAAGTTTTTATTGGAATCAGATGGGTCCAGGATTCATGGCCACTCCTGGTTCCGCCCACTGATTGGGCATGTTAAACATGAAATTCTACCCCAAAGGTCGCACTTGTAGACTGAATGGAGATGTTCTGAAATGTGTTTAATTCTCTGTGGGGAGCCCGCATCATGATTTGAATTCTTAAAATTCTATCTGACAAAGACAGAGGGTGGAATTTTCTGATCTTGTACACAGATGCCAGCAAGAACGGAGAACTTGGCACTCAGCCAAAACTTCATTCGCTGTAGCGGGACTGGAGAATCCCAGTCGCGGGCGAGTCGGAGAATTCCAGCCAAAATTCAACTTATTCAATCTCTATAACACAATGGGCGGAATTTTACGAGATTTTTTCTAAGCGTCCAGCTAGCATGAAAATGGGAGAGTTGCGGATCCATTTTTCGGGCAAGTTTTCACGCCCAGTTATATGCACTCAGTCTTTGAAAATAAGGGCTAGACTGTTTCTAGCCCGTAGAGGCAGCGGGCGGGGCTTAATTCACCAGACAGCCAGCAGCTCAGATCGGAGCCACAAACTGCGCAGGCGCAGAACAAGCTAAAAAAGTAACAACTCTGCTGACAGAACCCCCCCGGGCCAGATACAGCCACCCCCTTCCCCCCCCCCAACATTACTGACCCTCTTATCCACCACCCCTTCCCCAAAATCCCCTTGCACATCACCCCCTGGCCCTGATGACAGCCTGACATGATCCTCTCCCCTGCCCCTGATCATCACAGAGGCACAAATTCCACCCCCCCCCCCCCCCCCCCCCCCCGGCAGCCCCCATTCCATCAGCACACCTGTTAGTGCTGACTTGGCTTTCCCTGCATGATAATGAGGCAAACTGCACTAAACTCGCTGGAATGCTCTAACGGGTATGTGAATCGTCCAAACTGCCTGCAGCTGATCTGCCTTAATAAGGGACAATTCCAAAAAAACCCCAAGGATGGACAGACAGGCAGGCAGTGCAGGAAGAAATGGCCTCCAGGAAGACAGCTCCCCTGTTTTTCAGATGCTGATCTGGCCAGGTTGCTGGAGGTGATGGAGGCAAGGCAGGCACCCTCTTCCCCCCAACAGGATGTGTCCCAGGGGAAGGGATAGAAATGCAGCCTGGGAGGCGGAGGCAGCATGTGTTAGTGCCAGGGCACTGGCGAACTGGGAAGCAGTGCTGCAAGAAACTGAATGACCTCATCAGGGCAGCAAGGGTGAGTGTTCAGCTGGCCCCAGGCTACATGCTGGGCCTCTACGATCACTTCTCCCTCAGCTGCAGGAGATGCAGCAACAGAGCCAGGGAATGCAGGAGGAGCTGACGGCCACACTGGACCATCTGCGAGGCTGTTGGGAGGAATCCCAAAACATGTGGCCCATGGCTGAGAGGCTTGGGAGCTTGCAGGAGACCCAGCGGGACAGCGCTGAGACACAGCGGGCTACAACAGCAGCCCTTGAAAAAGTGGCCCAATCGCAGAAGGTCATGGCTGAGGGACTTCAGAGAGTGGCCCAGTCTCGGAGGGCATTTGCTGCGGCCATTAACAGGTGGCTCCCGACTCAGGTGACCATCGCAGAGCACTCAACCACCATGGGTAGAACGTGGGTGGTCCTCCAAGATTGGCATTGCCAGGTGACGCCAGTGCTTTAGGAGGTCACTGCAGAAGCACTGTCGTCCCATGGAGTGATCCACGGGAACCCCGAGGGAGGAGGAAGGGCTCGAGCCCATGCCAGGGCCTTCCACCCTGAGACTGCAGCTATGACTAGACCTTCTGACTCCCCCCTTTCCTGACACCGGGGCATCTCAGGGCAGCGGGTTGAAGAGGGTGTCATGAAAACATTCCAGACACCCGGAAGCAGGCCAAGGCCCTCAAGGTCCAGGCCCTCCAGAGGACAATCACCACGCTCATCACAGGCAATGAGGCGAGGTCGGCAGCTGGCTGACTTCACCTCTGATGTACATCTTGGGGAGGCAGAGACATAGTGGTCGGCCACCTAAGGTTCAGAAGTTGTAACGGTGTTAAAATGGCACAGGTGAAGGAGAACACTCGGTAGATAGAATATTTCGGCACTTTAACGTCTCACATTCACATGTTTTTATATTATCACTTACTTTGAAGGCACTGTTACTGGCACCAATAAATGTTATTTCACTCCATACCTGTGACTAACTTGTCTCTAATTAGCCTCTAATATAATGTACTTACGCCCACCATCACCGGAGGGATTTTGTACATTGATATCAGTGAGGGGACCCCTCAACGCACTGCTACCGAGAAAATCAAGGTGCTCAAATAATTAATTGGCTACAGCTGGTGGCATGTATTGGCAGCAACTTACAGCATCTGCCATGGCATCCCCAGAACCTACGAGAGGTTCCCTCCCCCTGACCTCACCCACCCAGGGCCCTGCATGGAGGGGTTTACTGCTCCCTTACCCATCACCCAGGCGTGGGCCCAGGTGTCAGTGTACATGTGGAGCTCAGGTAGGAGTCAGACTAGTTTGCACCAGGGCATCATCATAATGGTGCTTAGTGAGTCATTATCACCCTCCTGCCTGCCACAGAAACTCACTAACACAGCCCACCACCCTGATGTTACAATGTTGCAGGAGATTGTAGGACTCCATGGTGGGGAGGCAGGGGGATTGGAACCCACGTGCGGCAACACAGGCCCCTAGTGACCAAAGCGCGTCGTGACCAAGGTCTCCCTCACCGCCCTTGCATGCATGATCCTTGCTGCCGCCAGCCCTCCAATGCCTGAGTGGTGTTGCTCCTCACTGTCATCGTCCTCCTCTTCTTCCTCCTCCTCCTGCTGGGCGGCCTCCTCCCCAGCGATGCTTGGCTGCTCGGCTTCCATGTCCTCCTCCTCCAAAAGGTTTCCTTGCTGCTGCGCCAGGTTGTGTAAGGTGCAGCACACCACGACAATGCAGGGGATGATATCTGGGGGCTGTATTAGAGGGTCCCGCCAGAGCGGCCCAGGCACCTGAACCCCATTGAGCAGCCGATGCACCACCCCACTACTGAACAGGTGGCAACGTGGGCTTCATCATATCGGGTCGCCACCTCAGTCTCATGCCTCTGCACAGGTGTCATCAGCCATGTCCGAAGCAGGTACCTCAGGTCCCCCACGAGCCATCCCTGTACTGTGGGCTTCTCCTCAAAGACCTTCAGGACATCAGAACTCCTCAATATGAAGCTGTCAAGCACACTGCCAGGGTGTCTGGCGCAGACTGCATGATATTCAGCTGATGGCCACACACCAATTGCACATTTATTGAATAAAAGCACGTTCTGTTTATAAAACTTCCTGGATTCTTCACCGGGGCCTTGAGGGCAACATAGGTGCAGTTTATAGCCTCCTGCACATTTGGCAATCCCGCGATGGCTGTGAACCCTGTCCGTGCTTCCTGCTGGCCTCAGCCAAGTCAGATTTAATATACTGGCCAGCCCAGGCATATGGGGCATCCGTGACCTCCTTCACACACTTGTGGACGGATGGTTGGGAAATGACACAAAGGTCTCCACTGGCGGTCTGGAAGGACCTGGTGGCGTAAAAGTTTAAGCCGGCCATCACTTTCACAGCCACTGGGAGTGTGTGCCCCCCCCTCCTCCCCCCTCCCCCCTCCCCCCTCCCCCCCTCCCCCCGCTCACCCACCGAGGTACCAGGTCCTGCAACAAGTGGCACAGGTGTCGCACTGTCACCTTTCAGAGCCTGAGCCGTCGGCGGCGCGCAATGTCTGACAGTCGCTCAAAGGACAGTCGCTCAAAGGACAGTCGCTCAAAGGACAGTCGCTCAAAGGACAGTCGCTCAAAGGACAGTCACTCAAAGGACAGTCGCTCAAAGGACAGTCGCTCAAAGGACAGTCGCTCAAAGGACAGTCGCATGCAGAACTGCCGGAGTCTCGGCTCCCTCCTTCTCTTCGGGGTGAATGACAGCCACATCCTGCCTCCGGTGGCCGACTCCCTCTACTCCTGCGAGTGATTAGGCCTGGGTCTCCTCTGCCCGCAATTCATCTTCCTGCTCCTCCTCCTCAGCTCCAGCAGCAATCAAAAGAACAGCAAGATCAATCGTTGCATCGCCATCAATCTGAATGTTAGGGGGCGGGGGGGAATTTGGGGAACGGGATAGACAGATGGAGAGGTTAAAGAACTCTATTTGGCCCCAGCCCAGCAACACACACTCCCCATACCCCTCCCCCCCAAACCCCACCCCCCCCTCCCCCAGCAACACACACTCCCCATACCCCTCCCCCACCCCCCAACCCCCACCCCAGCAACACACACTCCCCATACCCCAACCCCCACCCTCCCCCAGCAACACACACTCCCCATACCCCTCCCCCTTCCAACCCCAACCCCCCCTCCCCCAGCAACACACACTCCCCATCCCCCTCCCCCACCCCCCAACCCCCACCCCAGCAACACACTCCCCATACCCCTCCCCCACCCCCCAGCCCCCACCCCAGCAACACACACTCCCCATACCCCAACCCCCACCCTCCCCCAGCAACACACACTCCCCATACCCCTCCCCCCTCCAACCCCAACCCCCCCCTCCCCCAGCAACACACACTCCCCATCCCCCTCCCCCACCTCCCAACCCCCACCCCAGCAACACACTCCCCATACCCCTCCCCCACCCCCCAGCCCCCACCCCAGCAACACACACTCCCCATACCCCAACCCCCACCCTCCCCCAGCAACACACACTCCCCATACCCCTCCCCCCTCCAACCCCAACCCCCCCCTCCCCCAGCAACACACACTCCCCATCCCCCTCCCCCACCCCCCAACCCCCACCCCAGCAACACACTCCCCATACCCCTCCCCCACCCCCCAGCCCCCACCCCAGCAACACACACTCCCCATACCCCAACCCCCACCCTCCCCCAGCAACACACACTCCCCATCCCCCTCCCCCCCAACGCCCACCCCTTCCCCAGCAACACACACTCCCATACCCCAACCCCCCCTCCCCCAGCAACACACACTCCCATACCCCAACACCCCCTCCCCCAGCAACACACACTCCCATACCCCAACCCCCCCATCCCCCAGCAACACACACTCCCCATACACCAACCCCCCCCTCCCCCAGCAACACACACTCCCCATACCCCAACCCCCCCTCCCCCAGCAACACACACTCCCCATACCCCAACCCCCCCTCCCCCAGCAACACACACTCCCATACCCCAACCCCCCCTCCCCCAGCAACACACACTCCCATACCCCAACCCCCCCCATCCCCCAGCAACACACACTCCCCATACACCAACCCCCCCCTCCCCCAGCAACACACACTCCCCATACCCCAACCCCCCCCTCCCCCAGCAACACACACTCCCCATACCCCTCCCCCCTCCAACCCCAACCCCCCCTCCCCCAGCAACACACACTCCCATACCCCAACCCCCCCCTCCCCCAGCAACACACACTCCCCATACCCCAAACCCCCCTCCCCCAGCAACACACACTCCCCATACCCCAACCCCCCCCTCCACCAGCAACACACACTCCCATACCCCAACCCCCCCTCCCCCAGCAACACACACTCCCCATACCCCAAACCCCCCTCCCCCAGCAACACACACTCCCCATACCCCAACCCCCCCTCCCCCAGCAACACACACTCCCCATACCGCAACCCCCCCCTCCCCCAGCAACACACACTCCCCATACCCCAACCCCCACCCTCCCCCAGCAACACACACTCCCCATACCGCTCCCCCCTCCAACCCCAACCCCCCCTCCCCCAGCAACACACACTCCCCATCCCCCTCCCCCCCCAACGCCCACCCCTCCCCCAGCAACACACACTCCCATACCCCAACCCCCCTCCCCCAGCAACACACACTCCCCATACCCCAACCCCCCTCCCCCAGCAACACACACTCCCCATACCCCAACCCCCCCTCCCCCAGCAACACACACTCCCCATCCCCCTCCCCCCCAACGCCCACCCCTCCCCCAGCAACACACACTCCCCATCCCCCTCCCCCCCCAACGCCCACCCCTCCCCCAGCAACACACACTCCCATACCCCAACCCCCCTCCCCCAGCAACACACACTCCCATACCCCAAGCCCCCCCTCCCCCAGCAACACACACTCCCCATACCCCAACCCCCCCTCCCCCAGCAACACACACTCCCCATACCCCAACACCCTCCTCCCCCAGCAACACACACTCCCCATACCCCTCCCCCCTCCAACCCCAACCCCCCCTCCCCCAGCAACACACACTCCCCATACCCCAACACCCCCCCTCTCCCAGCAACACACACTCTCCATATCTCCCCCACAGACCCCCAGCAAAACACATTCGCCATACACCCCCTACAGATCCCAGAATGACAACACTCCCCCTACATTCCCTCCCCACCCACTCACACCCAGAACCCATGCAGTGCTGCCACTCCAGAGAGTTTCCAGCCCATCCCCCACCAGAAAGAGTGCTTTCTGCTGTCTGCACTAGGACCCAGAGTCAGCGCTAAGACCCGAGATCAGCGCTCAGACCCAGGTCTGTCCTGAATGGCCAAAGTCAGACCCCGTGAATGACAGCTGCCCCCGACACACTCATAGGCCCCCCCTGACCTGAAATGCAACATGGCCGCCACAAAACAACCCCCTCTGAGCAGCACGGGGCTGTTTGAA
The DNA here is from genome assembly GCF_964213995.1 of Mustelus asterias. Taxonomy (NCBI): domain Eukaryota; kingdom Metazoa; phylum Chordata; class Chondrichthyes; order Carcharhiniformes; family Triakidae; genus Mustelus; species Mustelus asterias. The sequence continues at coordinate 101,555,994 of NC_135807.1, read as the reverse complement.
TGCGGAGACTTGCCTCCTCGCTCACCCTCACTGATTAAGCGCCTGAATCTGACTTTTATTGAGGAGGTATTTTCCTGACCGATCTGGCTGCAGTGAACGAGGTGATTAAGGCTGGTGAGCTGGGAGTGAACCTCGCTAATTACATTGTGATGAATCCAAAAAAATGCAAACTGACATTTTGCCCGTTTCGGGTGGGGTCCCGATTGTGCCGATTTCTTTTTCTTGGTAAAATGAGAATGGGCACAAAAATGGGCCATTCCCGCGAGTCGCATCACGCCTGATTGTGCGACATTTTCCCGCCGCAAAATGGGCACAATGAGGTCATAAAATTCCGCCCAATATCTCTGTCTAGAACAACTTTCACTGACATTTTTAAGATGTAAATAAAAATGTTTACCAATAAAAGTGAAAGGAAGCTTTATGTTGCTGAAGAAATATATTGTACTATTTTGTGTGTGGGATGATGAGCTATTTTCATCATTGATTATATTCTACCTGTTGCCAATGTGTGATGTCTGTGGGGAATATGTGTACACTGCCTGTGCTGAACTCAGAATGAAAACCTGCTAATTACTACCAGAGACTCATCTCTGGAAACCATCAACTCCACCTACACCAGGAACACTGAAGAATTGGAAATGTAAGATCAAATGGAGAAAGAGTCTGACAATAAAAAGTATGAAATAAAAAGGCCCAAGAACTGTGCGAGAAACAGACTTTGGAATTAAAATGCATTAGCTGGCAAAGGAGCAGACCTAATATTTATTGAGGGATTAAGGCATGTCTTAATGAATGTTAATGAAAAGGTGAGTGTGTTGCTATGAATATGCAAAGCCTGCAAGCAATAATGGCAGACCCTATGATGAGGATCATTGAATCCCTAAAGTGCAGAAAGAGGCCATTCAGCCCATCAAGACTGCACTGACTCCCTGAAAGAGTATCTTACACAGGCCCTCTCCCCGCACTATCCCCGTAATCCTACACATTTACCATGGCTAAGCCCCCTAACCTACACATCTTGGGACACTAAGGGGCAATTTAGCATGGCCAATCCACCTAACCTGCGCATCTTTGAACAGTGGGAGGAAACTGGAGCACCCGGAGGAAACCTATGCAGACATGGGGAGAACATGAAAACCCCACACAGACAGTGACCCAAGGCCGGAATTGAACCCGAGTCCCTGACGCTGTGAGGCAGCAGTGCCAATCACTGTGCCACCATACTGCCCAAGTTCAGAAAGAGGTTTTCCTGGAGATTTCTCACTGGATACTCCATTTGGACAGGGATGTAGTGTTCAGGTACATGGAAAGCAATGCAGCTTATCTCATAGAAACTCAATTTAGACTCCAGACTTTATTTGGAATTCTGCATGTCAATATCATCATTATTTTCAGCAAAATGTCTGCAGAAACCTCAAACCGATAACGACTAAGGGCTTCAAAAGAAAGACTGAACGGGGGGAGGCGGTGGTATAGTGGAGTTGAAGTCCTATCTTCACATTGAGGACACCCTCCATCGTGTTGTGTGGCATTACCACTGTGCTAAATGGGATGGACTTCAAACAGATCTAGCAACTCGAGACTGGACACCCATGGCATTGACAATTTGTAACATCATGGCCCAGCACATGCCCACTCTAGCACTGCCATAAACTGGTTCAATGAAGAGTGCAGGAAGGCTTACCAAGTGTAACACCAGGCATACCTAAAGATGAGGTATGAACCTGGTGAAGCTACAACACAGGACCACTCATGTGCCAAACGGAAGAAGCAGCAAGTGATAGACAGAGCTAAGGAATCCCACAAGCAAAACTCTGATCTAAACTCAGCAATACTGCGACATCCAGTTGTGAATTATATCAAGAAACGCCCGAAGGCGTTGGATACTACAATGGCTATGGAGTCTGACAACATTTTGGAAATAATACTGAAGACTTCTCCTCCAAAACCAGCTGTGTCTACCCGGTGAAATGGAAAATTGTCCAGCTATGTCCTATCTACAAAAAAGCAGGACAAATCTAACTTGGCCAATTACCGTCCCATCCGTCTATTCCTGCTCATGAGCAAAGTGATGGATGGTGTTGTCGGCAGTTCTATCAAGTAGCTCTTACTCAGCAATAACCTGTTCATTGATGCTCAGTTTGGCTTCTGCAATGGCCATTCACCTCCTGACATAATTTCAGCCTTGATCCAATCACAGACAGAAGAGCTGAACTCAAGAGGTGAGGTGAGAATGACTGCCCTTGATATCAAGATAGCATTTAACCAAGTGTGGGATCAAGCAGCCCCAACAAACCTGGAATCAATGGGAATCAGGGAAATTTGTCACTGGTTGGGGACATAGCCAGCTTAAGGACAGTTGGTTCTGGTTATTGGAAAAGGTGGGTGGTGGATGTGGACTGATTGCATGGGCTGGGACCCCAGGATACTGAGGTCGCGGCAGGCCCAGGAAAGAGAGAAGGTGCAGGGACAGTGAGAGTGAGTGAGTGGTAGTGGGAGTGAGTGAGTGGCAGTGGGAGTGAGCGAGTGGCAGTGAGAGTGAGTGAGTGGCACTGGGAGTGAGTGAGTGGTAGTGAGAGTGAGTGAGTGAGTGGCAGTGGAAGTGAGTGAGTGGCAGTGGGAGTGAGTGAGTGGCAGTGGGAGTGAGTGACTGGCAGTGAGAGTGAGTGAGTGGCAGTGAGAGTGAATGAGTGGCAGTGGGAGTGAGTGAGTGGCAGTGAGAGTGAGTGAACGGCAGTGGGAGTGAGTGAGTGGCAGTGAGTGCCAGTGAGAGTGAGTGAGTGGGAGTGAGTGAGTGGCAGTGAGAGTGAGTGAGTGGCAGTGGGAGTGAGTGAGTGGCAGTGGGAGCGAGTGAGTGGCAGTGGGAGTGAGTGAGTGGCAGTGAGAGTGAGCGAGTGGCAGTGAGAGTGAGTGAGTGGCAGTGGGAGTGAGTGAGTGGCAGTGGCAGTGGGAGTGAGTGAGTGGCAGTGAGAATGAGTGAGTGGCAGTGGGAGTGAGTGAGTGGCAGTGGGCGTGACTGAGTGGCAGTGGGAGTGAGTGATTGGCAGTGGGAGTGAGTGAGTGGAGGTAGGAGTGAGTGAGTGGCAGTGAGAGTGAGTGAGTGGCAGTGAGTGAGTGGCGGTGGGAGTGAGTGATTGGCAGTGGGAGTGAGTGAGTGGCAGTGGGAGTGAGTGAGTGGCAGTGGGAGTGAGTGAGGGACAGTGCGAGTGAGTGGCAGTGAGTGAGTGACAGTGAGAGTGAGTGAGTGGCAGTGGGAGTGAGCGAGAGGCAGTGGGAGTGAGTGGCAGTGAGAGTGAGTGAGTGGCAGTGAGAGTGAGTGAGTGAGTGGCAGTGGGAGTGAGTGAGTGGCAGGGAGAGTGAGCGAATGGCAGTGAGAGTGAGTGAGTGGCAGTGGGAGTGAGTGAGTGGCAGTGGGAGTGAGTGAGTGGCAGTGAGTGTGAGTGAGTGGCAGTGAGAGTGAGTGAGTGGTAGTGAGAGTGAGCGAATGGCAGTGGGAATGAGCGGGTGGCAGTGGGAGTGAGTGAGTGGCAGTGGGAGTGAGTGAGTGGCAGTGGGAGTGAGTGAGTGGCAGTGAGAGTGAGTGAGTGGCAGTGGGAGTGAGTGAGTGACAGTGGGAGTGAGCGAGTGGCAGTGAGAATGAGTGAGTGGCAGTGAAAGTGAGCGAGTGGCAGTGGGAGTGAATGAGTGGCAGTGAGAGTGAATGTGTGGCAGTGGGAGTGAGTGAGTGGCAGTGAGATTGAGTGAGTGGCAGTGGGAGTGAGTGAGTGGCAGTGAGAGTGAGTGAGTGGTAGTGAGAGTGAGTGAGTGGCAGTGTGTGAGTGAGTGGCAGTGGGAGTGAGTGAGTGACAGTGGGAGTGAGTGAGTGGCAGTGGGAGTGAGTGAGTGGCAGTGGGAGTGAGTGAGTTTCCAGTGAGAGTGAGTGAATGGCAGTGAGAGTGAGTGAGTGGCAGTGGATGTAAGTGAGTGGCAGTGGGAGTGAGTGAGAGACAGTGGGAGTGAGTGAGTGGCAGTGGGCGTGAGTGAGTGTCAGTGGGAGTAAGTGAGTGTCAGTGGGAGAGAGTGAGTGTCAGTGGGAGTGAGTGAGTGTCAGTGGGAGTGAGTGAGTGGCAGTGGGAGTGAGTGAGTGGCGGTGGGGGTGAGAGAGTGGCAGTGAGAGTGAGAGAGTGGCAGTGAGAGTGAGTGAGTGGCAGTGAGAGTGAGTGAGTGGCAGTGGGAGTGAATGAGTGGCAGTGGGAGTGAGTGAGTGGCAGTGGGAGTGAGTGAGTGGCAGTGGGAGTGAATGAGTGGCAGTGAGAGTGAATGAGTGGCAGTGAAAGTGAGTGAGTGGCAGTGGGAGTGTGTGAGTGGTAGTGAGAGTCAGTGAGTGGCAGTGGGAGTGAGTGAATGGCAGTGAGAGCCAGTGAGTGGCAGTGGGAGTGAGTGAGTGGCAGTGGGAGTGAGTGAGGGACAGTGAGAGTGAGTGAGTGGCAGTGGGAGTGAGTGAGTGGCAGTGAAAGTGAGTGAATGGCAGTGGGAGTGTGTGATTGGCAGTGGGAGTGAGTGCGTGGCAGTGGAAGTAAGTGAGTGGCAGTGAGAGTGAGTGAGTGGCTGTGGGAGTGAGTGAGTGGCAGTGGAAGTAAGTGAGTGGCAGTGAGAGTGAGTGAGTGGCAGTGGGAGTGAGTGAGTGGCAGTGAAAGTAAGTGAGTGGCAGCGGAAGAAAGTGAGTGGCAGTGAGAGTGAGTGAGTGGCAGTGGGAGTGAGTGAGTGAGTGGCAGTGAAAGTAAGTGAGTGGCAGTGGAAGAAAGTGAGTGGCAGTGAGAGTGAGTGAGTGGCAGTGAGAGTGAGTGAGTGGCTGTGGGAGTGAGTGAGTGGCAGTGGAAGTAAGTGAGTGGCAGTGGAAGAAAGTGAGTGGCAGTGAGAGTGAGTGAGTGGCAGTGGGAGTGAGTGAGTGGCAGTGGGAGTGAGTGAGTGGCAGTGACAGTGAGTGAGTGGCAGTGGGAGTGAGTGAGTGGCAGTGGGCGTGAGTGAGTGGCAGTGAGAGCGAGTGAGTGACAGTGAGAGTGAGTGAGTGGCAGCGAGAATGAGTGAGAGAGACAGTGGGAGTGAGTGAGTGGCAGTGGGAGTGAGTGAGTGGCAGTGGGAGTGAGTGAGTGGCAGTGACAGTGAGTGAGTGACAGTGACAGTGAGTGAGTGGCAGTGAGAGAGAGTGAGTGGCAGTGGGAGTGAGTGAGTGGCAGTGAGTGTGAGTGAGTGACAGTGAGAGTGAGTGAGTGGCAGTGAGAGTGAGTGAGTGACAGTGGGAGTGAGTGAGGGACAGTGAGAGTGAGTGAGTGCCAGTGGGAGTGAATGAGTGGCAGTGAGAGTGAGTGAGTGACAGTGAGAGTGGCAGCGAGAGTGAGTGAGAGACAGTGAGAGTGAGTGAGTGGCAGTGAGAGTGAGTGAGTGACAGTGGGAGTGAGTGAGTGACAGTGGGAGTGAGTGAGTGGCAGTGAGAGTGAGTGAGTGGTAGTGAGAGTGAGTGAGTGACATTGGGAGTGAGTGTGTGACATTGGGAGTGAATGAGGGACAGTGGCAGTGAGTGAGGGACAGTGAGAGCATTTGAGTGAGCGAAACTGAGAGTGAGTGAGTTGGATGGCATGGTGGCACAGTGGTTAGCACTGCTGCCTCATGGTGCCAGGACCCAGGTTCAATTCCAGCCTTGGGTGTCTGTGTGGGTTTCCTTGGGTGCTCCGGTTTCCTCCCACAGTCCAAAGATGTGCAGGTTAGGTGAATTTAACATTGTAAATTGCCCCTTAGTGTCGTAAAGTGTGTAAATGAGGAGGATTAGCCATGGGAAATGTGTGTGGGGTTTGCGAGGGTAGGGTGGGAGAAAGGATAAGGTGCTGCTTTGAAGAGTCAATGCAGACCTGATGGGCTGAATGACCTCCTTCAGCACTGTAGGGTTTCTATGACAGTGAGAATGAGTGAGGGACAGTGAGAGTGAGTTAGTTTGTGGCAATGTGAGTGGGAGGCAGTGGAGTGAGTGAGTCAGTGACAGTGAGAGAGAGTGAGGGACAGTGAGAGAGAGAGTGTGTGATAGTTTGAGTGAGTGTGTGATTGTCAGAATGAGAAGAGTAAGTGACAGAAAGAGTGAGTGATTGACAGAGAAAATCAATATGTGACAGTGAGAGTGATGTTAGGACAGTGAGAGTTAGAGTAACAATGGAAGTGATTGTTGTTGTAAAGTGAAAGGTGGGTAAATGTACCCTGACTAACCGTGACCCTTTTAACTCTGACACGTTACATGGTGAGATAGACAAAGGGAACAAGAGTCAGGTGACACAACTTTATTGAACACTTCATCAAGGAAAAACAATACTTATCACACTCTACTATTGTACTTTAATTACACTCCATCAACTCTGTCAATCCCTTCACAGGACTCTTCAGTAAACAGTCTTAAATCTTTAAGTAAATAGTATCAAACCTACACCAGCTATCTACTTCTAACATGCGCTTCCGAGGATTCACTGCACCCTATCCACAGATCCTTACCACTATATTTGAACTGTTTGTCTGAAAGGACTGCTAATACCTGTTCAATAAGGCTGGAACAAGCTGTTCCTCAGTCTGCGAGGGTTGTCTGGTGTTTCAGGATCCACAGTTGTCAATTTGGTCTTGTCTACCTCTCTCGTCTAGGGCTGGTTCTGATCTTTGGGTCATCTCACCGGGGTGGTCTTCTGGGTTTGGTCAGTCTGATGATGCTCGCCCCGAGATACTTTAAATGTGCCATATAATCCTCGAATGGACCAGCAAAATCTACATGTAATCATTTCAATGTGGCTTATAGGTTACGTCAGTGTTCCTGTTCATTGGTACGAGTGATCAATACGTTGTCAAGGTAACACTGTACCCCCTGTAGGCCACTTAAGGTCCGGTCCATGGTCCATTGAAATATAGCAGGTGCTGAAGTTACCCCAAAAGGTAATCTCTTAAAACACAATAGGTCTTTATCTGTTATGATGGTGAGCAGGTATTCAGATTCAGCTGTGACATTCATTTTGCAGGTGGGTCTTTAATTGGTCGATTTTGCTGAACATCTGTCCTCCTCCTAGGCCGGCAAACAAATCCTCAATCAATGTTAGTGGGTATTGATCAACACACAAAACAGAATTGATTGTTGTTTTGAAATCTCTGCAAATATGTCTAGTCCCATCCTGTTTCATTAAAGTCACAAGAGAGTTGCCCAGTCACTGGCAGTGACGGGTTCTAAGGCTTCTGTATCTATAACTCTTATTAATTCAGATTCAACCTTTGGATGTATAGCACTGGGTACTGCTCTAGCCTTGAGGCTTTTAGGCTGGCTTTTCAGTTTAATCTTGAGTTTCACCTGAACTGCTTACATTGAGCCAAGTGTATCTTTGAATACACTGCTGTACTTTTGCAAGATTTTCTGAAGATCTGTCTTTGCATTGACCAATCAGCTTAGGGCATTCAAATTTGCTCAATCTTCTCCAGACAACAACCGAAGAGAGCTGGAAAATTGCCTCGGACAGCATGGAGTGGCAGCTCCATGGTTTGTCCACTCAACTCTACCTTGACAACGATGCAACCTCTCAGAGGTACAACTTCTATGTCCATAAAATCTCATCTGCTGGCTTCAATAGAAGGTGCTGTAATTGTTGTTTATAGGTGGTTTCAGGAAGTAGAGATACATCAGTGCCTCTGTCGACCTCCTTTCTGATAGCTTATCCATTCAACCCTGGAATTACCCAGAACCGATGTGATTCATCGTGACCAGATAACATATCCAACTTCATCCCTACATCAAACTTCTGGACTGTGTCTTTATTGATTGTGTTGTTGTTCTCAGCCATATTATAAATTCTTTCAATTGAATTTGTTTTATTTTTCACACAGCAGTGTGTCCTGGTTCTTTTGACGGACATTCTTTACTGAGAAGCTGGTTTCTTCCAGCAATCTCTTATCATGTGATCATTTTTTCCATTTTTTTGCATTGTTTGTCTTTGTTCCAGCACTCAGCCTCTGAATGGCCCACTTTTGCACAACTCTGACATGACTGTTGCTGGGTAAACTTTCTCTGAGTGGAAGCCATTTTATGAATCCTTGTGCTTGTTCTGAGCTGAGAAGGCTCCTGAGCAGCAAGCTCCATCCAAATGGCTGTCTCCAAAGCTGTTTTAAGACCCAAATTTCATTCAGTTAGCAATCTCCGTTGTATAGCCTAATATCTCAGTCCACAAACCAGATGGTCTCTTATCATGTCATCCAGCGATTCACCAGATTCACAATGCTCTGTGAGGTGCATTAGGGTCGCAACAAATCTCCTTCTTGCTGATTTCTCTGGTCCTCTAATATCTTACTTTATTCCTGGTATGTTTTGCTACCGGGTTTCTTGGGCAGAACCAGACCACGGAGTTTACTGCCAATGGTGCTACGAAAAGTTGGAACCATGAGGTCTTCAGGAATGTTATTTGCTTGAAGATAATATTGCAATCTTTCTGCATAAGAATTCCAGTTTTCTGTTTGTCCATCAAATGGACTAGTGGCGCCAAATTGACCCACCATTTTGCACAGACTCCAGTGTCTATGCAGTACTGTTCTTATAGAGCTCCCCTTGACGTTAAGCTAGATTGATGTATTTTTAAACTGCACCAATTATGGCAGTAAGAACTAACCCTCAATTTCAATACAATGCATGGATTAATGCATGGACTCTTTGCACTCTACTCCTGTGGCTTCCTTGCAACTGTGCATGTAGTGAACACTGCAGCCTGAACTCTCCAGATTCTCTGATTATTTTTTTGGTAAGGACCTTTCTTTTTGCCCCACCACCTTATCAGATATCGGACCGATACCGGCTGAGGCCATTGACCTGCTGCTGATTTTTCCCCAACCCTCGAAAACGTCAAAGTTCAAGTTCCCAACGGTAAGTGCAAATGTAATTTTTAAAATTTACTTTAAATCCATACTCATCGCCAGTTTTCTTTTTATCTTGTTGTATATGCTGCTTTAGATGTTGATAAACAGAATGTGGAGTTGGTATGTGTGGATTTAGTCGAAAACAACAAACAGGTTTATTCAGAGCTGTTCACTGTACAAGGGCTGGATCTCAACTAAGGCAAAGCCCGTGAAAAACCCAATAACGTCACAGAGTGATCACATGATCACACCCTTAAAATGGCTATGCAACAACACAACAACAACTCAAATATATAACACATGTAGACTACATCAACCGCATCGGCCTCATATACACATCTGATCGCTGCCTCGAAAAATTCAATCAAATTTATTAGACATGATGTCCCCCTGATAAAGCCATACTGATTATCCTTGATTAATCCTTGCCTCTCCAAGTGGAGATTAATTCTGTCCCACAGAATTTTTTCTAAAAATTTCCCTACCACTGATGTTGGACTCACTGGCCTGTAATTTCCTGTTTTTTCCCGACTGCTCCACTCCTCTGGCACCTCTCCTGTGAGAAGTCTAACAACACCAGGTTAATGTCCAACAGGTTTATTTGGTAGCAAAAGCCACTAGCTTTCGGAACAGGCTGTTCCTTCGTCAGGTGGGTGGGAGTTCTGGAGTTCTGCAGAACTCCCACCCACCTGACGAAGGAACGGCCTGTTCCAAAAGCTAGTGGCTTTTGCTACCAAATAAACCTGTTGGACTTTAACCTGGCGTTGTTAGACTTCATACTGTGTTTACCCCAGTCCAGCGCCGGCATCTCCACATCATGACCTCTCCTGTGGCCAGAGAGGATTTAAAATTAGTGTCAAAGCCCTTGTAATCTGTTCCCTTGCCTCACAGAGCAGCCCAGGGTACGTCTCATCTGGGACAGGGGATTTCTCCACTTTTAAGCCCACTATAACTGCTAACACCTCCTCTCTCTCAATGCTAATCTGTTCAATGATATCACTGTCCGTCTCCCTACTTTCTATACCTACACCCTCCATACCGAACACAGAGGCAAAATATTCATTTCATACCTCAGCTCCGTCATTTGGCGCCACACACATTGTCACTTTGATCACTTACACATTCGCTGGTTACCCTCTTGAGAATGTGACAGAGAGTGAGTGAGTGATAGTGAGAGTGAGAGTGAGTTTGTATGTGACTTTTGAGAGTGTGTGTCATAGCGAGAGTGAGTATGTGTGATAGTGAGAGTGAATGTGTGTGATAGTGGGAGTGAGTGTGTGTGATAGTGAGAGTGAATGTGCGTGATAGTGGGAGTGAGTGTGTGATAGTGGGAGTGAGTGTGTGTGATAGTGGGAGTGAGTGTGTGTGATAGTGAGAGTGAATGTGTGTGATAGTGGGAGTGAGTGTGTGTGATAGTGGGAGTGAGTGTGTAATAGTGAGAGTGAGTGTGTGTGGTAGTGGGAGTGAGTGTGTGTGATAGTGAGAGTGAATGTGCGTGATAGTGGGAGTGAGTGTGTGATAGTGGGAGTGAGTGTGTGTGATAGTGAGAGTGAGTGTGTGATAGTGAGAGGGAGTGTGTGTGATAGTGGGAGTGAGTGTGTGTGATAGTGAGAGTGAATGTGTGTGATAGTGGGAGTGAGTGTGTGATAGTGGGAGTGAGTGTGTGATAGTGGGAGTGAGTGTGTGATAGTGAGAGTGAATGTGTGTGATAGTGGGAGTGAGTGAGTGATAGTGGCAGTGAGTGTGTGTGATAGTGGGAGCGAGTATGTGATAGTGAGAGTGAGTGTGTGTGGTAGTGGGAGTGAGTGTGTGTGATAGTGGGAGTGAGTGTGTAAAAGTGAGAGGGAGAGTGTGTGAGAGTGAGAGTGAGTGCGTAGAAATGAGAATGAGTGTGTATGATCGTGGGAGCGAGTGTGTGTGATAGTGAGAGTGAGTGTTATGATAGTGGGAGTGAGTGTGTGTGATAGTGGGAGTGAGTGTCTGTGATAGTGGGAGTGAGTGAGTGTGATAGTGGGAGTGAGTGTGTGATAGTGGGAGTGAGTGAGTGATAGTGGGAGTGAGTGTGTGATAGTGGGAGTGAGTGTGTGTGATAGTGGGAGTGAATGTGTGATAGTGGGAGTGAGTGTGTGTGATAGTGGGAGTGAGTGTGTGTGGTAGTGGGAGTGAGTGTGTGTGGTAGTGGGAGTGCGTGTGTGTGGTAGTGGGAGTGCGTGTGTGTGATAGTGGGAGTGAGTGTGTGTGATAGTGGGAGTGAGTGTCTGTGATAGTGGGAGTGAGTGAGTGATAGTGGGAGTGAGTGTGTGTGATAGTGGGAGTGAGTGTGTGTGATAGTGGGAGTGAGTAAGTGTGATAGTGGGAGTGAGTGTGTGTGATAGTGGGAGTGAGTGAGTGTGATAATGGTAGTGAGTGTGTGTGATAGTGGGAGTGAGTGTGTGTGATAGTGGGAGTGAGTGTCTGTGATAGTGGGAGTGAGTGAGTGATAGTGGGAGTGAGTGTGTGTGATAGTGGGAGTGAGTGTGTGTGATAGTGGGAGTGAGTGAGTGTGATAGTGGGAGTGAGTGTGTGTGATAGTGGGAGTGAGTGTGTGTGATAGTGGGAGTGAGTGTCTGTGATAGTGGGAGTGAGTGAGTGATAGTGGGAGTGAGTGTGTGTGATAGTGGGAGTGAGTGTGTGTGATAGTGGGAGTGAGTGAGTGTGATAGTGGGAGTGAGTGTGTGTGATAGTGGGAGTGAGTGAGTGTGATAGTGGTAGTGAGTGTGTGTGATAGTGGGAGTGAGTGTGTGTGATAGTGGGAGTGAGTGTGTGTGATAGTGGGAGTGAGTGTCTGTGATAGTGGGAGTGAGTGAGTGATAGTGGGAGTGAGTGTGTGTGATAGTGGGAGTGAGTGAGTGATAGTGGGAGTGAATGTGTGTGATTGTGGGAGTGAGTGTGTGATAGTGGGAGTGAGTGTGTGATAGTGGGAGTGAGTGAGTGATAGTGGGAGTGAGTGAGTGATAGTGGGAGTGAATGTGTGTGATAGTGGGAGTGAGTGTGTGATAGTGGGAGTGAGTGTGTGTGATAGTGGAAGTGAGTGAGTGTGATAGTGGGAGTGAGTGTGTGATAGTGGGAGTGAGTGAGTGATAGTGGGAGTGAGTGTGTGTGATAGTGAGAGTGAGTGTGTGATAGTGGGAGTGAGTGTGTGATAGTGGGAGTGAGTGTGTGATAGTGGGGGTGAGTGGGGGTGATAGTGAGAGTGAGTGTGTGATAGTGGGAGTGAGTGTGTGATAGTGGGAGTGAGTGTGTGATAGTGGGAGTGAGTGTGTGTGATAGTGGGAGTGAGTGTCTGTGATAGTGGGAGTGAGTGAGTGTGATAGTGGGAGTGAGTGTGTGATAGTGGGAGTGAGTGTGTGATAGTGGGAGTGAGTGTGTGTGATAGTGGGAGTGAATGTGTGATAGTGGGAGTGAGTGTGTGTGATAGTGGGAGTGAGTGTGTGTGGTAGTGGGAGTGAGTGTGTGTGGTAGTGGGAGTGCATGTGTGTGATAGTGGTAGTGAGTGTGTGTGATAGTGGGAGTGAGTGTCTGTGATAGTGGGAGTGAGTGAGTGATAGTGGCAGTGAGTGTGTGTGATAGTGGGAGTGAGTGTGTGTGATAGTGGGAGTGAGTGAGTGTGATAGTGGGAGTGAGTGTGTGTGATAGTGGGAGTGAGTGAGTCTGATAGTGGTAGTGAGTGTGTGTGATAGTGGGAGTGTGTGTGATAGTGGGAGTGAGTGTGTGTGATAGTGGGAGTGAGTGTCTGTGATAGTGGGAGTGAGTGAGCGATAGTGGGAGTGAGTGTGTGTGATAGTGGGAGTGAGTGTGTGATAGTGGGAGTGAGTGTGTGTGATAGTGGGAGTGAGTGTGTGTGATAGTGGGAGCGAGTGAGTGATAGTGGGAGTGAATGTGTGTGATAGTGGGAGTGAGTGTGTGTGATAGTGGGAGTGAGTGTGTGTGATAGTGGGAGTGAGTGTGTGATAGTGGGAGCGAGTGAGTGATAGTGGGAGTGAATGTGTGTGATAGTGGGAGTGAGTGTGTGATAGTGGGAGTGAGTGTGTGATAGTGGGAGTGAGTGAGTGATAGTGGGAGTGAGTGAGTGATAGTGGGAGTGAGTGTGTGTGATAGTGGGAGTGAGTGTGTGTGATAGTGGGAGTGAGTGAGTGATAGTGGGAGTGAGTGTGTGTGATAGTGGGAGTGAGTGTGTGATAGTGGGAGTGAGTGTGTGTCATAGTGAGAGTGAGTGTGTGTGATAGTGGGAGTGAGTGTGTGTGATAGTGGGAGTGAGTGAGTGTGATAGTGGGAGTGAGTGTGTGATAGTGGGAGTGAGTGTGTGTGATAGTGGGAGTGAGTGTGTGTGATAGTGGGAGTGAGTGAGTGATAGTGGGAGTGAGTGTGTGTGATAGTGGGAGTGAGTGTGTGATCGTGGGAGTGAGTGTGTGTCATAGTGGGAGTGAGTGTGTGTGATAGTGGGAGTGAGTGTGTGTGATAGTGTGAGTGAGTGAGTGTGATAGTGGGAGTGAGTGTGTGTGATAGTGGGAGTGAGTGTGTGTGATAGTGGGAGTGAGTGAGTGATAGTGGGAGTGAGTGTGTGTGATAGTGGGAGTGAGTGTGTGATAGTGGGAGTGAGTGTGTGTGATAGTGGGAGTGAGTGTGTGTGATAGTGGGAGTGAATGTGTGATAGTGGGAGTGAGTGTGTGTGATAGTGGGAGTGAGTGTGTGTGGTAGTGGGAGTGAGTGTGTGTGGTAGTGGGAGTGCGTGTGTGTGGTAGTGGGAGTCCGTGTGTGTGATAGTGGGAGTGAGTGTGTGTGATAGTGGGAGTGAGTGTCTGTGATAGTGGGAGTGAGTGAGTGATAGTGGGAGTGAGTGTGTGTGATAGTGGGAGTGAGTGTGTGTGATAGTGGGAGTGAGTGAGTGTGATAGTGGGAGTGAGTGTGTGTGATAGTGGGAGTGAGTGAGTGTGATAATGGTAGTGAGTGTGTGTGATAGTGGGAGTGAGTGTGTGTGATAGTGGGAGTGAGTGTCTGTGATAGTGGGAGTGAGTGAGTGATAGTGGGAGTGAGTGTGTGTGATAGTGGGAGTGAGTGTGTGTGATAGTGGGAGTGAGTGAGTGTGATAGTGGGAGTGAGTGTGTGTGATAGTGGGAGTGAGTGTGTGTGATAGTGGGAGTGAGTGTCTGTGATAGTGGGAGTGAGTGAGTGATAGTGGGAGTGAGTGTGTGTGATAGTGGGAGTGAGTGTGTGTGATAGTGGGAGTGAGTGAGTGTGATAGTGGGAGTGAGTGTGTGTGATAGTGGGAGTGAGTGAGTGTGATAGTGGTAGTGAGTGTGTGTGATAGTGGGAGTGAGTGTGTGTGATAGTGGGAGTGAGTGTGTGTGATAGTGGGAGTGAGTGTCTGTGATAGTGGGAGTGAGTGAGTGATAGTGGGAGTGAGTGTGTGTGATAGTGGGAGTGAGTGAGTGATAGTGGGAGTGAATGTGTGTGATTGTGGGAGTGAGTGTGTGATAGTGGGAGTGAGTGTGTGATAGTGGGAGTGAGTGAGTGATAGTGGGAGTGAGTGAGTGATAGTGGGAGTGAATGTGTGTGATAGTGGGAGTGAGTGTGTGATAGTGGGAGTGAGTGTGTGATAGTGGGAGTGAGTGTGTGATAGTGGGAGTGAGTGTGTGTGATAGTGGAAGTGAGTGAGTGTGATAGTGGGAGTGTGTGTGTGATAGTGGGAGTGAGTGAGTGATAGTGGGAGTGAGTGTGTGTGATAGTGAGAGTGAGTGTGTGATAGTGGGAGTGAGTGTGTGATAGTGAGAGTGAGTGAGTGATAGTGGGAGTGAGTGTGTGTGATAGTGAGAGTGAGTGTGTGATAGTGGGAGTGAGTGAGTGATAGTGAGAGTGAGTGTGTGATAGTGGGAGTGAGTGTGTGATAGTGGGAGTGAGTGTGTGATAGTGGGAGTGAGTGTGTGTGATAGTGGGAGTGAGTGTCTGTGATAGTGGGAGTGAGTGAGTGTGATAGTGGGAGTGAGTGTGTGATAGTGGGAGTGAGTGTGTGATAGTGGGAGTGAGTGTGTGTGATAGTGGGAGTGAATGTGTGATAGTGGGAGTGAGTGTGTGTGATAGTGGGAGTGAGTGTGTGTGGTAGTGGGAGTGAGTGTGTGTGGTAGTGGGAGTGCATGTGTGTGATAGTGGTAGTGAGTGTGTGTGATAGTGGGAGTGAGTGTCTGTGATAGTGGGAGTGAGTGAGTGATAGTGGCAGTGAGTGTGTGTGATAGTGGGAGTGAGTGTGTGTGATAGTGGGAGTGAGTGAGTGTGATAGTGGGAGTGAGTGTGTGTGATAGTGGGAGTGAGTGAGTCTGATAGTGGTAGTGAGTGTGTGTGATAGTGGGAGTGTGTGTGATAGTGGGAGTGAGTGTGTGTGATAGTGGGAGTGAGTGTCTGTGATAGTGGGAGTGAGTGTGTGTGATAGTGGGAGTGAGTGTGTGTGATAGTGGGAGTGAGTGTGTGTGATAGTGGGAGTGAGTGTGTGTGATAGTGGGAGCGAGTGAGTGATAGTGGGAGTGAATGTGTGTGATAGTGGGAGTGAGTGTGTGATAGTGGGAGTGAGTGTGTGATAGTGGGAGTGAGTGAGTGATAGTGGGAGTGAGTGAGTGATAGTGGGAGTGAGTGTGTGTGATAGTGGGAGTGAGTGTGTGTGATAGTGGGAGTGAGTGAGTGATAGTGGGAGTGAGTGTGTGTGATAGTGGGAGTGAGTGTGTGATAGTGGGAGTGAGTGTGTGTCATAGTGAGAGTGAGTGTGTGTGATAGTGGGAGTGAGTGTGTGTGATAGTGGGAGTGAGTGAGTGTGATAGTGGGAGTGAGTGTGTGATAGTGGGAGTGAGTGTGTGTGATAGTGGGAGTGAGTGTGTGTGATAGTGGGAGTGAGTGAGTGATAGTGGGAGTGAGTGTGTGTGATAGTGGGAGTGAGTGTGTGATCGTGGGAGTGAGTGTGTGTCATAGTGGGAGTGAGTGTGTGTGATAGTGGGAGTGAGTGTGTGTGATAGTGTGAGTGAGTGAGTGTGATAGTGGGAGTGAGTGTGTGATAGTGGGAGTGAGTGTGTGTGATAGTGAGTGTGTGTGATAGTGGGAGTGAGTGTGTGTGATAGTGGGAGTGAGTGTGTGATAGTGGGAGTGAGTGTGTGTGATAGTGGGAGTGAGTGTGTGTGATAGTGGGAGTGAGTGAGTGTGATAGTGGGAGTGAGTGTGTGATAGTGGGAGTGAGTGTGTGTGATAGTGGGAGTGAGTGTGTGATAGTGGGAGTGAATGTGTAGAATTAAGTGTGTGTAATAGTGAGAGTGTTGATGACAGTGAAAGTAAGTGTGACTTTAAGGCCGGAATTTTACCAGCCCGCACTCCACGGGAATCGGAGCGGGCGAGGGGCAGACAATGGGAAGGTCCGTTGAACTCGAGTGGGATTTTATGGCTTCGGACAAGCAGGGACGTAAAATCCTGCCCGATGAGTGAGTTTGTGTGTGACAATGGGATTGAACATGTGTAATAGTGAGAGTGAGTGTGTATGTATTACAGTGGGAGTGGGTGTACATGTGTAGCAATGAGAGTGCGTGTACATGTGTTGCTGAGATAATGGGTGCACACCGGGTTTATATGTGCACGAGTGAGACCGGGTGTACAGGTATTGCAGTGAGCACAGGTGTACATGTGTAGTAGTGAGTGTGCGTGTGTACATGTGTAGCAATGAGAGTGGGTGTACAAGTCTACCAGTGAGAGTGGGTGTATACGTGCAGCAGTGAGAGTGGGTGTACATGTATAGCAGTGAGAGTGGGTGGACATGGATAGCACTGAAAGTGGGTGTACACATGTAGCAGTGAGAGTGTGTGTACACGTGTAGCAGTGACAGTGGGTGTATACATGTTGCAGTAAGAGTGGGTGTATATGTGTAGCAGTGAGTGTATACACATGTCGCAGTAAGTGGGCGTACACGTGCAGCAGTGAGAGTGGGTGTACACGTGTAGTAGTGAGTGGGTGTACACGTGTAGTCGTGAGAGTGAGTGTACATATGTAGTAGTGAGAGTGGATGTACATGTGTAGCAGTGAGATTGGGTGTACAGGTGTATCAGTGAGAATGGGTATATATGTGTAGCAGTGTGAGTGGGTGTACATGTGTTGCAGTGAGATTGGGTGTACAGGTGTATCAGTGAGAGTGGGTGTACACATGTACCAATGAGAGTGGGTGTACACGTGTAGCAGTGAAAATGGTGTACACACGTAGCAGTGAGAGTGGGTGTACACACGTAGCAGTGAGAGTGGGTGTACATGTGTAGCAGTGAGAGTGGGTGTACATGTGTAGCAGTGAGAGTGGGTGTACACACGTAGCAGTGAGAGTGGGTGTACACACGTAGCAGTGAGAGTGGGTGTACACACGTAGCAGTGAGAGTGGGTGTACACACGTAGCAGTGAGAGTGGATGTACACGTGTAGCAGTGAGAGTGGGTGTACATGTGTCACAGTGAGAGTGGGAGTACATGTGTATCAGTGAGAGTGTGTGTACACATGTAGCAGTGAGTGTAGGTGTACATGTGCACCAGTGAGTGTAGACATACATGTGCACCATTGAGAGTGGGTGTACACGTGTGGCAGTGAGTGTAGATGTACACATGTACCAGTGAGAGTGAGTGTACATGTGTCACAGTGAGAGTGGGAGTACACGTGTACTAGTGAGAGTGTGTATACACGTGTAGCAGTGAGTGTAGGTGTACACATGTACCAGTGAGAGTGAGTGTACATGTGTCACAGTGAGAGTGGGAGTACACGTGTACTAGTGAGAGTGTGTATACACGTGTAGCAGTGAGTGTAGGTGTACACATGCACCAGTGAGAGTGTGTTTACAGGTGTACCAGTGAGAGTGGGTGTACACATGTAGCAGTGAGTGTGTTTACATATGTACCAGTGAGAGTGGGTGTACACATGTAGCAATGAAAATGTGTGTAAATGTGTAGCAGCAAGAGTGAGTGTACATGTGTAGCAGCGAGTGTGAGAGATTGTATGTGCCTTACTCACTCCCACCACTCCACACTAACATGTACACATGCAACCACTCACAGCGTGTGAGAATGTGTGGGTGAATAACTTGAGACTGTGAATGAGCCGGATACACACACTGAAACTCTCACCAGGGTAGTTTTATTAATTACTTTTTTAATATATCAAATTACTGCTATGGCATTACTTTTCTTTGCTCATAATAACTCTCTTCTCCTGAAATTCATTTTAATGTTGTGCCAAATAATACCTTTCTGAAATTTGTTCATCAGCCCCTTGAGTGAGAAAAACTGCGAAATTGGCACTCCCCCCAAAGTGGCAAACATGATCTACAGGACGCAAGGCTCCAAAGTACCTTCCAAACACACATTTTAAAAATTTCATACATAGGATGTGGGCATCACTGTCTATACCAACATTTATTGCCCACCCCTTGCTGCCCTTCAGAAGGTGGTGGTAATCTGCCTTCTTGAACTGCTGTAATCCCTGAGATGTAGGTACACACACAGTGCTGTTAGGGTCCCAATTTCGGGATTTTAATGCAGTGACAGTGAAGGAACAGCGATATATTTCCAAGTCAGGATGGTGAGTGACTTGGAGGTGATGATGTTCCCATGTATCTGCTGCTGTTGTCCTTCTCAATGGTAGCGGTCATTGGATTGGAAGGTGCTGCATAAGAAACCTTGATGAGTTACTGCAGTGCATCTTGTAGATGGCACACACTACTGCCACTGTTTGTCGGTGATGAAGGGATTGAATGTTTGTGGAAGCAATCAAGTGGGCTGCTTTGTCCTGGATGGTGTAAAACTTCTTGGGTTTTCTTGGAGCTGCACTCACCCAGGCAAGGAGAGAGTATTCCATTACAATTCTGCCTTGGGGCTTGGATATTGTGGACAGGCTTTGGGAGTCAGGAGATGAATTAAGCGCCACAGGATTCCAAGCCTTTGACCTGCTGTGGTAGCTACTATATTTATATAATTAGTCCAGTTCAGTTTCTGGTCAATGTTGTTTTATTCACTCATGGTATGTGGGCTTCTCTGGCTGGGCCAGCATTTATTGTCCATCCCTGAGGGCATCTAAGAGTAAATTACATTTCTGTGGGTCTGGAATCACATGTAGGCCAGACCAGGTAAAGATGACAGATTTCCTTCCCTAAAAGACATTAGTAACCCAGATGGGTTTTTATGACAATCGACAATGGCTTCATGGGCATCATTAGACTTTTAATTCCAGAATGTTATTCAATTCAAATTTCGCCATCTGCCATTGTGGGATTCGAACCTGGGTCCCCAGAGCATTACCCTGGATCTTTGGATTATTATTCCAGTGACAATACCACAACACCACTACCTCCTCTACTGTCTGGAAGGGCAAGGGCAGCAGTACATGGGAACACCACCACCTGCAAATTCCTCTCCATGTCAGTCACCATCTTGACTTGGAACTATATTGCCGTTCCTTCACGGTCACTGGGTCAAAATCCTGGAATTCCGTCCCTAACAGCACTGTGGGTGTAACTACACCACATGGTCTGCAGCGATTCAATAAGGTGGCACACCACCACCATCTCCAGGACAACTAGGGATGGGCAATAAATGGTGGCCTTGCCTGTGACATCCAGATCCCTTGAAAGAATTGTTAAAAGTTTTAAAATGTCACCAGTTCCTTCCTAATTGATGCACAGTTTCACTATGAATAGCTCACTAAACAAATAGTTCAACTGAAACCCTCCTGCATTTCTCTTTGTTAGTCTGCATTTCTCATTGAAACTGGTCTTTTCCAGAATGACTTCCCTTTTCTTCGAAGCATTATTAAAAGTACTAAATCCTGTACTCCAGGGAAATATATTATCCTCTCCCTGTTGGCACGGGGTTCTCATCACAGAAAGATTGGAGTTGCTTGATGAAAAATGAACATAGAAATCACAGAAACCCTACAGTGCAGAAGGAGGCCATTCAGCCCATCGAGTCTGCACCGACCACAATCCCACCCAGGCCCTACCCCCACATATTTACCCGCTAATCCCTCTAACCTACGCATCCCAGGACTCTAAGGGGCAATTTTTAACCTGGCCAATCAACCTAACCCACACATCTTTGGACTGTCGGCCCAGTTTGCCTTCCATCATTACGATAAGCGCATACTATAATGCTGAGCTTGTTAACTAACCATGACAATCAATCTCTATTAGTTATTCCACAACAGACCCAGGTGAAAGGTGAGGAAAACCACCAATGGTGGAAAGATTTAGGAATCATAGGTGCAGCATCATCTGTGTTTCCTAAGCACACATCGGAATTATGATTGTTCAAACTCTAATTAACAATAAGAGAGTGTGTTGTAACATCATATTCAGAATATAATTTCAAATGCACTGTAAAAGCAAGCAAAAGCTGCATTCCCATGGAGCAAAGCTTAAAAACAAAGCCACGTGCTTGTACGTTGTTGTATAGTTCAAACAATCACACTTCACCCAGCTCAGTGAATGGAGACCAATTAGGAAGAATTTGTTTTTCTTTTATCACTGCTGCCATTGAAAACTCAAACTTGTCTTTGTTAGTACTGCAAATGCCATTTGTAATTAGTCCATGTGTGCATGTATTGTACCAATGGAAAGAAACCACGTCATTAATTCATATCAGTTGCTGGGGCTTTATAACAGCAAAATCCTATTCACTTACTCAACCAGGTTTGATTTGTTCTCATTAAGAACCTGTAAACAACATTAAAAGGATCAGACACCATTAGCTTTTTTTAAACAGAACTGTCCAAGGTCATCCTGGACAATTTGGAAAATCGAACTTATCGAACTTCTCATTTTAGAACATAAGGATTTCTAACTCAAGAAAACAGTCCATTTAGTTCCCTATTGTCGTACGAGGTATCACAATGAGGAAGTCCAGAATCACAACAGTGATTCAATATACATACATAACATACATACTTACAGAACATACATACTTACAGAACATGCATACATACATAACATACAACAACATAAATAAAGATGTCGCTGGAGCGAGGCGACTTCTTTCGAGCCGTCCCCAGCATCCCCTCTAATTTTATCTTTTACTCTCGTTCTATGCTTTTAAAACTGAACTCTAAACTCATTAATAATGTTCTATTTCAATCTCTTACAGATTTCATCATAGAAATCATAGAAACCCTACCGTACAGAAAGAGGCCATTCGGCCCATCGAGTCTGCACCGACCACAATCCCACCCAGGCCCTACCCCCATGTCCCTACATATTTTACCCACTAATCCCTCTAACCTACACATCTCAGGACACTAAGGGGCAATTTAACCTGGCCAATCAACCTAACCCGCACATCTTTGGAATGTGGGAGGAAACCGGAGCACCCGGAGGAAACCCACGCAGACATGAGGAGAATGTGCAAACTCCACACAGACAGTGACCTAAGCCGGGAATCGAACCCAGGTCCCTGGAGCTGTGAAGCAGCAGTGCCAACCACTGTGCTACCGTGCCACCCCACGGTAGGATTTGGTGATCCTCTGGATCTCCAAGGCTTTTGACCCAGAGGTGACCTGGAATAGCTGACCACGTGGGACCAACATCCGGAACACTACCTCCGGAGCAGGGACCTTCACTCCCCCATCCCCACTGGTGAGAGATTCCGTCTACATTTCCCGCTGCCTCGGAAAAGCAGCCAGTGTAATCAAGGACCCCACACACCCTGGACATTCTCTCTTCCAACTTCTTCCATTGGGAAAAAAATACGAAAGTTTGAGATTATGTACCAACCAACTAAAGAACAGCTTCTCCCCTGCTGCCATCAGACTTTTGAATGGACTTACCTTATATTAAGTTGATTTTTCTCTACACCCTAGCTATGACTGTCGCATTATACTCTGTACTCTCCTTTCCTTCTCACCTCTGTACTCTATGAATGGTATGTTTTGTCCGTATTGCAAGCAAGAAACAATACTTTTCATTGTATCCCAATACCTGTGACAATAATAAATCAAATCAAATCTCTGCTAGGTCTCTATCCAGCAATGGTGGACGGGGAGGTGCAAATGCACCTTACTCTGGTGAACGAGCTGCTTATCATCTCTGTGGGCTCCTCTCAAGGATCTCTAGACATGGGCACTAGCTCCGCTGCCCCTCTGCCAATGGTCACTGCATCTGGTGATGCCATGACTGAGAAGTGCCCAGTCATGCCGCTCAGGCTCTGCCAGCCAGAAAATGACTGGGCCATCAGGACAGCAGAGCCTGTCTCCAGTGTCCCTGCCACACACTTATCCATTACCAGATAGACAAAGCCTGGCGGAGAGAGGCAGGGATTTTGTGGAGATTGCTGGATTCTCCAACATCCAAGGTGCCATGTGTGCCTTCATCAACTGAAAGCGGTTCCACTTAACAAATGTGCGATGCTAGGACAGATGGTGGAGGCATGACTCAAAACCAGAAAATGCTGGCAAACCTGAGCAGCTCATGACAGCAAGTGTGAAAAGAATAGAGCCAATGTTTTGAGTCTGGATGACCCTTCAGCAGAGCTCCCTATTGACTCCTGTTATCCTCAGCTCCATCTCTCTGCTATGCTTTTCACGGGTGACATTATTTGCATTCAATATTTTGTGCTTTCTGTACAGTGTGGCTAGAATGTTTTTTTTGATGCATTGAAAATGACATAAACCTTGATTTTGCTCTAATGGGCTGAGTTGGCTTGATGGTTGCAGTAGGTGCCAGATGCAGCGAGGCTTGTAACTGTATTGCACAGTCTGCCAACGGAGTTTGTGGTTGGTCGAGCTGGAATATCCCAATTGTTTGGTAAGGAGGCAATGCCATTGGCATTGATGGCTTGGTGGCCCAGCTGGAGGATTGAAAGATCAAGACACCTCTGATGTCTTTCCCTCCCTGAAGATACCTCGTTTCTTCCTCCATGTCCTCAGTACAACCACCACTGGAATTATCCGCTATGCTCTGTGGTGCTGCCTCACTATTCTCAGTCTCCAGTGGGACTCCGCTTGCCAAAACCAGATTGGGCAGAGTGCAACATGCTATGACCATGAGGGAGACATTCTCTGGAGCATACTGCAGTGCCGCCCCCGATCAGTCTGGGTATCTAAAGCCCATCCTGAGCAGCTCGATGTTCTTCCCCACCGCTGGTCTTGTGGAGGCATGACTCCTTTTGTACCACTCCTCCACTTCTATTCTTGGGTGCTGGAGTGGGGTCCTCAGCCACCTCCTCAACGGAAAGCCCTTGTCACCCAGGAGCCATCCAATTGTGTAGGAGCCACAAACAGCCTTTGTACCTGTGAGTATCGCAAAATATAAGCATCATGTGAACTGCCAGGCTGATGGGCACAGACTTGCAGACTCTGTCCTCTGGTCACAGACAATCTGGATGTTTATTGAGTGGAACCCCTTTTGGTTGACAAAGACAGCCGACTCAACTGCTGGCACCGTGATGACCACATGAGTGCAATCTATGGCACCTTAGAAACTTAGAAACCCTACAGCACAGAAAGAGGCCATTCGGCCCATCGAGTCTGCACCGACCACAATCCCACCCAGGCCCTACCCCCATATCCCTACATATTTACCCGCTAATCCCTCTAACCTACACATCCCGGGACACTAAGGGTAATTTTAGCATGGCCAATCAACCTAACCCGCACATCTTTGGACTGTGGAAGGAAACCGGAGCACCCGGAGGAAACCCATGCAGACACGAGGAGAATGTGCAAACTCCACACAGACAGTGACCCGAGCCGGGAATCGAACCCAGGTCCCTGGAGCTGTGAAGCAGCAGTGCTAACCACTGTGCTACCGTGCCGCCCACCTTGTAAGTGGGAGAACCCAGCAATCTCAGAGAAACCTCTGGCTCTCTCAGCCTTGATGCCCTCATCTATCCAATAATGGATAAATGTGAGGAAGTGTCTGAAGATAGCATCAGTGACGAGCTTGACATAACTGTGTTCCCCTGATTGGGATACAACTCCCAACTGACCCCTGGAAAGAACCAGTGGAGTAGAAGTTGAGAGCCACTGTGACCTGCAAAGCCATTGGCATTGGGTAACCACCCAATGTATTGGAGGTAATTTCTGGTCCAATCATTTGGCATGTTGCTGTCCCTAGAAAGGCAGATTCTTCTTCAACACTGGACCTCAGACCTGTGGAGGTAGTTACCTGCAGAGTCTAGCCGCAGGTTAATGGTATCTTCTGCAGATCCTACTGCCTTGCCCTCCCTCCTGGGCCTGCACCAACTAGACCCATACCTCTCCTCTCAAAGGTCTCTTCCTGGGATGCTGCCCACATTCACCTGGCCTCCTCTCCTCTTGCTCCTCTCTTCCTCTTCAGAGGAGGCCCCACCAGCTGAGTGTACCAACCTCATTAGATGAGGTGCACCAGGACTTGTACATTGCAGCTAAGGATGCATGGCGCTGCTCTCCTTAGACAAAGCTTCCAGGGAAGATGAGGTCCTCAAATACAGCTATGGAGGTTTAAAAAGCAACAGTAATTGAAAGGGATTCTGGCAAAACTCTAAACTATGACAGCATCAAACTTGCAAATAGACTGAAAGTGTTTGTACTCTGAGGACCTGTGATCCCGATAATTTCATAAAACTTGCTGCCCTTTTTGCCCATGTGTCGAGTGTAAACTCACATTGAACGTAAAATCTCAGTCAATAGACATTTTAATGGCTTTAATAGGCCCTTTATTGTCAATGGGGACAGCTCTGACTCACACATGCACCAGCCGACCTCAATATTGCACACATGCATGATAACATCAGGACGCATGGCCAACATCATTTCACACAATTCTACCTGCATTTGGGTCCGCTGTGCACACAACCTTGGAATGTAAAATTCAGGCTCAGGAGTTCACCTTCCTGGCCACCTGACCTCACTCCCTTCTGAGGTTGGTCCTTGACATCTCTCTCCCGAGGGACCATGGCATCTCTCCTTGTGCGCAGCTGCACCACTAATGCCTCCAGCATCTCCTCCATCACTAATGCCTCCAACATCTCCTCCATCACTAATGCCTCCAACATCTCCTCCATTACTAATGCTTCCAGCATCTCCTCCATCAATGCTCCAGTGTTCAGTTCACTAGAACCTGCATTGCAGAAATTCCTTTTTGCCGAGCTTGCTTCAAGAAATAGCAGTTTGTCTTTTTCATGCGATCAGCAAATGACACTGCTTGGCCCTCTGCAGTGTGCAGAGCCTGGTGGCAGCGTTAAAGGGAAATATCTTCTTTGGACGCAGATCAATGAATGCCACAATCATTCAGGTGAAGTGGGTCCACAAAGTTTGCATGTGACCACATTCCAAATCACACACCCCTCCCAAAAATCAGGGCAAACAAACCTCCCGTCTGAGCAGAGGATAGATTAGGATGTGTGACCGTAACATGTGGTATTCATACAAACCAAGTGGAAGGAACAAACTGAATGAATTGCATTCACAAATTCAGCATGGGAGCAACTATTAAAACAAGGCTGTATGTTCATCAGAACTGGCCTCCCACAACGTCCTGGGATACACTTCATCAGGTCCCAGGGATTTATCTACCTTGATGCGCTTTAAGACTTCCAGCACCTCCTTCTCTGTAATATGTACACTCCTCAAGACATCACTATTTATTTCTCCAAGTTCCCTCACATCCATGCTTTTCTCAACAGTAAATACTGATGAGAAATATTCATTTAGGATCTCACCCATCTCTTGTGGATCCACACATAGATGACCTTGTTGATCCTTAAGAGGCCCTACTCTCTCCCTTGTTACTCTTTTGCCCTTTATGTATTTGTAGAAGCTCTTTGGATTCTTCTTTGCCTTATCTGCCAAAACAATTTTGTGTCCCCTTTTTGCCCTCCTGATTTCTCTCTTAACTCTACTCCTACACCCCCTATACTCTTCAAGAGATTCACTTGATCCCAGCTGCCTATGCATGTCATGTGCCTCTTTCTTCTTCTTGACTCTCCCCGAAACTCACTCATCCCGAAACTGTGAAATCTTACCCGAGGTCAATGGACTTTCCCATGCTCTGCCCCTCACCTGCTCCAATTCCCATGGCGGACTGGACAGTAAAATTCCAGCCAGTCAGTATAATTGCAAGATGTGAAAGTATTCTAACCCACGGGTGAATCTGTATATTTGTTCCCCAATTCCATAGATCTTCCCACCAAGTTCATTTTGAACTTTTGTTCAGTTTCCTCGGTTTTCTGAATGACTGGAAGAAGTGTTTATTGGGTATTAGCTAATTGTTTCATTATCCATTTCAAATCTTCAGGTAAGAGCCTAATCTTAGTTTTATATTTTTTGAAGTGCCTACCCAAATTCTGCCTAATTTCATCAGTGACATGAATAATAGTCCGTGCCCTTTTATGAATGTCAACTGTCTCAATTTGACCAATTCTAACTGGTATCTGGGGTTTAAAACTAAGAGTGGGGTTCGTAATTGGACAAATCTGGATGCCATATTGATATCCTCTCAATGAAGTGGTGAGGCAATATTCCCTTTTCCCTTGTAAGTGACCCATATAATCTCAATATTTAGGGCTCTAGGTTCTGTGGTACACTTCAGATATCTGTCTGTTCTGAATCCACACAGGGCTTGCTTGTCAGGGTACATGGGGTAAGTGTGGTGAACCATTGTTGGTTACCACCAGGAGTGCTGAGCCATGGTCTGGCCAGTACTATGAGTCTGTAGATATGTTACTGTTGGGGTTAGGGTTGGGCTGTTCTACCTGTTAATATAGTCCTATGGTACACCCCAGTTGGCTCCGCCTCCTGGGAGAGGTATAAAGGTCACTGCTCTGCCTGGTGACCCTTTAGTCTGGGATCGTCTATCGTATATAGTAGCTCTGTTATTGTTGGCAATAAAAGCCTTTATTTCCCGGGTACATCCTGCCTCCCGTGTGATTTATCGCGCATCAATTTTATTGCCAACAAGTAAATTCTTTTTTTCAAAAAAAACCAAAAGAAAACATGGAGCAAATGCTTAAACCCGAACGGCTTACGTTGGACCCACATGCGGCGGGAGCATCGAACACTTTCGACCACTGGTTGAAGTGTTTCCAAGATTACCTCGATGCCTGCACAGCGGTCACCGACGACGCCGACAGACTGCAGGTCCTCCACGCGAGGGTAAGCGACGCTGTATACTTAGCGATCCGTGAGGCCCCCGACTACAAAGGGGCCCTCGAGCTTCTCAAAAAGCGATACAACAAACCGCCGAATGAGATCCATGCTCGACACCTTCTAGCCACTCGACGGCGGCAGCCCGGCGAAACGACGGAACAGTACGCGTGTGAACTTCAGCAGCTAGCCAGAGCCTGCAACTGCAAGTCAGTGTCGGCAGCCCAGTACATGAGCGACTTAGTTCGAGATGCGTTCGTGGTGGGAATCGGCTCGTCGTACATCCGCCTTCGGCTGTTGGAGCAAGATAACCTCGAACTCACTAAAACCATAGAGTTAGCTGACGCTCTAGAAACAGCCTCCAAAAGTCTGGAGATGTACCCCGACGACCGCGTGGGGACATTGTGGCAGGTGCAGCCGCAGACTCCACTTTATTCAGCGGGACCGAAAAACTGCGCGATTGCGTTTCCAGCCTCGGACCTGACGATGGCAGCAGCTCCAGGTGGCCCGCGGTGTTACTTCTGTGGGGGGGTGAAACACCCTCGGCAGCGATGTCCAGCTAAAGCGGTGCTGTGCTCCGCCTGCGGCAAGAAGGGACATTATTCCAAAGTATGCCGGACCAAACCTCCATCCAAAAACAGCAGTGCGGCGTGTGACTCCCCGGAGCCGGCCTCCTTGTCTTCTGCGTCTTCAAGGTCTTCTACCACGTGCGATTCCAAGACGTCGCCATTCCGAACGACGGAGTCGCAAGACACGTGCAACCTGCAGGGGCCGCAGGTTTTGGCGCCATCGTCCACGTGCGACCTATGGGGGCAGCCATTTTGGTTGGCACCGACCGCGAATGACCAGCAGGGGTCGTCATCAACCATCTCAGCTGCCTGCAGTTGCACCCACGAACCAACGGTGGCGTCGATCATCCTGGACCAGGCCAAGCCTCACAGACTCGACAAGTCCATGACGGACATACAGGTAAACAGACGCCAGATTTATTGTTTGTTTGACAGCGGGAGCACGGAGAGCTTCATTCACCCTGACACCGTGAAGCGGTGTGGTCTCCAGATTCGGACTGTCAAGCAGACAATTTCGATGGCGTCAAGGTCCCGGTCTGTCACCGTGCTAGGGAGCTGCGTGGTCAATCTGACGGTGCAGGGCACGGTTTACGAGAACTTCAGGCTCCTTGTGTTACTGCACCTTTGCGCGCCGATACTCCTAGGACTAGATTTTATGGTCCACCTGAAGAGTGTAACCCTGCAGTACGATGGGCCACTCCCTCCGCTTTCAGTGGGAGATCCGCAGCTTCTAAATTGCCCAACGCGCTCCACATGTAGTCTCTCAACGCTCAGGATTACCACACCCTCCCTATTCCAGAATCTCGTGCCAGGCTGCAAGCCCATCGCAACAAAGAGCAGGCATTACAGCGCTGAGGATCGGATCTTCATTCGATCTGAAGTTCAGCGGCTCCTCAAGGAAGGGATCATCCAACCTAGCGCTAGTCCTTGGAGAGCGCAAGTCGTGGTGGTTAAGAATGGGAACAAACCCTGGATGGTCATAGACTATAGTCAGACCATTAACAGATACACGCAGCTGGATGCGTATCCCCTCCCGCGCATATCTGACATGGTCAACCAGATTGCGCAGTACCGGGTGTTCTCCACCATCGACTTAAAATCTGCTTACCACCAGCTCCCCATTCGCCCAGAGGACCGACAATACACGGCCTTTGAGGCGGATGGTCGCCTGTACCATTTTTTAAGGGTTCCCTTTGGTGTCACGAATGGGGTCTCGGTCTTCCAGCGTGCTATGGACCGAATGGTGGACCAGAACGGGCTGCGGGCTACCTTCCCGTACCTGGATAACGTCACCATCTGCGGCCATGACCAGCCGGACCACGATGCCAACCCTCTTTGATTCTTACGCACTGCATCTCGCCTGAATCTGACCTACAACAGGGAGAAGTGTGTATTTCGCACGCACCGCCTAGCTATCCTCGGAAACGTGGTGGAAAACGGAGTCCTTGGCCCTCCTCGAACTCCCCCTGCCCACTAGCATCAAAGCACTGAGAAGATGTTTAGGCTTCTTCTCATACTATGCACAGTGGGTTCCCAATTACGCGGACAAAGCCCGTCCGCTCATCAAGTCTACCTCCTTTCCCTTAACAACAGAGGCTCGCTTAGCCTTTGCAGGAATAAAAGCCGACATCGCGAAAGCCACGATGCACACTATCGATGAGTCCATCCCCTTCCAGGTGGAGAGTGATGCATCTGATTTCGCCCTGGCCGCCACACTTAACCAGGCGGGCAGGCCCGTCGTCTTTTTCTCTCGCACCCTCCAAGGCCCTGAAATTCGACATTCGGCGGTGGAAAAGGAGGCCCAGGACATTGTGGAGGCCGTTCGGCATTGGCGCCATTACTTGGCGGGAAAACGGTTCACTCTGCTCACGGACCAGCGGTCCGTGGCGTTCATGTTCAACAACACGTTACGGGGTAAGATCAAGAATGATAAAATTTTGAGGTGGAGAATCGAACTCTCCACCTACAATTATGATATCATGTACCGTCCAGGGAAGCTCAACGAGCCCTCGGACGCCCTGTCGCGTGGAACATGCGCTAGTGTGCAGAAGAATCGATTACAGGCTCTCCACAATGACCTCTGCCATCCGGGGGTCACTCGGCTCTTCCACTTCATAAAGGCCCGGAATCTACCATACTCAGTGGAGGATGTCAGGTCCATAACCAGAAGCTGGCGGGTATGCGCGGAATGCAAACCGCACTTCTACCGACCTGACAGGGCACACCTCATTAAGGCCACTCGTCCTTTCGAAAGACTGAGTGTGGACTTTAAGGGCCCCCTTCCCTCAACAGATCGGAACGTGTACTTCCTCAATGTGATTGATGAGTACTCACGATTCCCTTTTGTCATTCCCTGTTCTGATATGACCGCTGCCACGGTTATCAAGGCATTTCGTGATCTTTTCACCCTGTTCGGTTACCCCTGTTATATCCACAGCGATAGGGGCTCGTCGTTCATGAGCGACGACTTGAGGCAATACCTGCTCTCATATGGGATTGCCTCTAGTAGAACCACGAGCTACAACCCAAGGGGTAACAGACAGGTTGAACGAGAGAATGCTACAGTCTGGAAGGCTGTCTTACTGGTGTTGAGGTCTAAAGGTCTTCCAGTCTCCCGTTGGCAAGAGGTACTCCCTGATGCGCTCCACTCCATACGCTCACTCCTGTGTACGGCAACCAACGCTACTCCTCATGAGAGAATGTTTTCATTCCCTAGGAAGTCTTCCTCTGGGACCTCATTACCGTCTTGGTTGACGTACTCAGGACCTGTCCTCCTGCGGCGGCATGTTAGGACACGCAAGTCCGACCCTTTGGTTGAACAGGTCCATCTCCTCCACGCCAACCCTCAGTATGCCTACGTGGCATATCCCGACGGCCGAGAGGACACGGTCTCGATTCGAGATCTGGCGCCAGCAGGGGGCTTGGAAACCCCTGTCGCTCCCACACCCCCAGTTAGGGACCCCCCAACCATTATCTCCCCTCCTGACACGGCACGGGCAGTATCGGGACCACCACTTAACTCTCTTACTCCCGTGTACAGCTTGCCTGAGTCCAGGAGATGGTCGCCACTTCGAGGCGTGCCCGAGTTCAGCGGATTGTCACCACCTCGTGGTCTACCGGCCCGTGAGGAACTGGAGGAGTCGCTGGACACCGCCTTGGAGAGAACGTCACCGCGATTGCCTGAACCGGTGTCATCGCCGGTGTTGAGGAGGTCACAGCGACGGTGCGGTCCCCCAGACCGTTTGAACTTATAGACAGATGAACAATTGTTCTGTGTTTTGTACCCCGCCAGCCTTTGTTTTCAAAGGAGGGGTGAATGTGGTGAACCATTGTTGGTTACCACCAGGAGTGCTGAGCCATGGTCTGGCCAGTACTATGAGTCTGTAGATATGTTACTGTTGGGGTTAGGGTTGGGCTGTTCTACCTAATATAGTCCTATGGTACACCCCAGTTGGCTCCGCCTCCTGGGAGAGGTATAAAGGTCACTGCTCTGCCTGGTGACCCTTTAGTTTGGGATTGTATATCGTATATAGTAGCTCTGTTATTGTTGGCAATAAAAGCCTTTATTTCCCGAGTACATCCTGCCTCCCGTGTGATTTATCGCGCATCAGTAAGGACAGACAATTATCATGTCTGTTTGTTGGTATTTATCTTACCATCATTCCTTCCTTCTCTACAGTGTAAGGCAGGACATTCCTCTAACTAATCCAGATCCCTTGTTTAATGACACTTATATTTTTCACCCGAGAAACATTCTGCCCTGCCTTACCCTTAGGCATTACTGGAAATCCTAGTACCATGCCCAAAGCCTTCTCTGTGATGCCTCCACAATTCCTATTAAACCATACTCTGGTTAGTTGTCAAAGCTGACAGTCTGATATAGGCTGCAGTTCACTATTGGTCAAGTTTTTTAATTGATCATTGCTTATCCAAGAAGGAACTATGCTCTTGTTTACTTGCTCAAGGTTTTCCCTTAACTGTTCGAACATCCAACTACCATAAATACTGCACAGAGTTCTGTCTTGTTGTTGATTTTTCTTTAATAATTTGGTTAATGGTTTCAGTTTGTCCCCCCCAGTACTTTAACTATTTGGCTTGCAGCCTGATTTTCAGACAACCTGCCGTGGGTATTTCATTTATTATTATCATTCATGTAATACTTGCTTAACCTTCTGGGTTAGGTTCTGAGTTTATTATCCAAGTTTTGTAAAGCAGGCATGTTAACAGTGGATATCGCTGCCGCATAGGCCGTTGCCGCATCATTCATTATAGCTGGGATTTTATCACCTCCCCCACCGCAGGGACAGGCGAAGGGCAGACAATGGGAAGGTCCATTGACCTCGGGTGGGATTACACAGTTTCGGGATGAGCAAGCCCGTAAAATCCCACCTTGTATCTCCCTTTCTTTGGCTTTTGGATCTAAGTTTTAATTTATTATCATTCCCTACCCCTTGTTCAAATAATATTTGGGTTAGTCGAGCATATATGTTGTTAACTTGGATTGGACAACATTCTGGCACTTGGATCCCAGTTATGTTCAAGACCACAGGCACCAGTTCATGGTGTACATGATCGTACAAGAACTTCTGGTCTCTTTCAAGACTAGTCCACTTTGAGGTACGTCTTCTAGATGGGAACATGCTTCAGGGGTTATAGGAGGTGTTTCAATGGTGGTTGTACTCATTATTGAGATGTAGTCAGATTATTGTGATCATAGGAGAGGTAAGTTCTGGTACCCATCCCGTCATGTTTATTATTATGTCCATGCACTGGCAAAGTCGGAACAAGTTTAGGGGCTGATTCAGTTTCTTCCGATCTGACTTGGAGTCTGCCCATATTTGGTAAAAGCCCTTCCCACAAATTCATGTTAGTTAAAATGTTCGCAACAGTCAAGGTCATATGATGCCCAGGTTCATCCCAAAACTGCTCGCCCCCTAGTGACATCTCCATAAACATTAGTCTGGGGAATGCTGGGAAATAACGAATACATACCAGCCTATTAATGGGACACTGATGGTCAAATCAAATTTTACATCAACACAGCAGCTGAATACTGAACCGGGTGCCCCGTTGTCTAATTGTGGGCCCGGGAAGGGTCCAAGATATGGATAGCCTATAACTTCTGATGCATCACTGATTAAAGCCTCTTTATATTCCCCCGATATCCCAAAATCTTCATTTGGCTCTTTTCTGTTAACGTGAGCCGAGTCAGACCTTGATTTGGTGGATTCTGTGTCCAGAAGTCGACACACGATGGGCATGATTAACTGCTTCATTTTGATAGCCCATTCAATTGTCAGCATTCTCCACTTGTTGAAGGAGATTGATACATTGCTGAATAAGTTCACTAATTCAGTGAGTCTCTCCAAAGCTCTGATCTAGTGCAAACAGTGCGGATGACAAGCCACCGTACCGCACTATCAATCATCCTGCAACATATCAAGATAGTACTTGCTGTTTCACAATTTTACAATATATGTACTTGGGCTAAATCTCTGGGATATTCCTTTCTTTCTCAGTGACCCCCAGATTGGCTGCTCGCGTGGCAGCAGTTGGACTGGTTGAGATACGACAGGGAGTTGTGTGGGGGGAGTAGTTGTTGGGTACCTAATGGGGGAGGTTCAGATCTTCCCCCACATCTAACATCACATGATGTTGATGGTGCTGTTGTGACCCAAACCATTTCAGTTGGTACCACCCAGTTTTTCCCATGTCCATCAGGACCTTATAGACAGAGGGACTGGCCTTATTAACAAGTTTGTAAGGCCCCGAATACTTTGAAGACAAGAATGTGTTGAGTTGGAAAACTTGTAACATCACTTGAATCACCCAAGTCATATTCCATCAATTTTACCTCCCTATCCAAATAGGCATTCCTGCGCTTCTTCTGCTTTCCCGCGCTTCTTCTGCTTTCCCATTTTTATGGCGGTTGTCAGCCAGGCTGCCTGAACATTCTCCAATAGCTGCTGGACTGTTTCTTTGTGACTCCAGGCTGTAACTTCTGGTTCTAAAAGGTCAAGGCCCAACAATGCCTCCACTTCTCACATAGGTCTACCGATGAAATGGGTACCCTGGTCTGACTCAATACTACACGGAAGGCCCCATCTTGAGAATATATGTTGTTTCACAATGCTCGCCATCACCTTTGCAAGTATTGGTTCTGGTCGGGAGGCTTCCACCCATTTACTAAAGGTATCAATGATAATCAGAATATATTGATAACCCCCCTTACATGGTGGCAATGGTCCCAAAAAATCTATTTGCTAATCTAGTATGTCTCAATTCCTCTTTATACATGGAATAATCTGGATTGTCCTGGGCGCATACCAGACAATTGCCTGGATAATGACTCACATCCTGGCTCATATTGGACCATGATGTGGAGATGCCGGCGTTGGACTGGGGTAAACACAGTAAGAAGTTTAACAACACCAGGTTAAAGTCCAACAGGTTTATTTGGTAGAAAAAGCCACACAAGCTTTCGGAGCTCCAAGCCCCTTCACATTATTTGTAACCCCACAGCCTGCCTGGACCTGCAGAGTTTCACTGGCTGTCTTGTCTGGAGACAATACACATCTTTTTAGCCTGTCTTGATGCTCTCTCCACTCACATTGTTTGTATCTAAAGACTTGATTAGCTGTAAGTATTCGCATTCCAACCATTATTCATGTAAATTGAGTCTGTGTCTTTATATGCCCTGTTTGTGAACAGAATTCCCACTCACCTGAAGAAGGGGCTTGGAGCTCCGAAAGCTTGTGTGGCTTTTGCTACCAAATAAACCTGTTGGACTTTAACCTGGTGTTGTTAAACTTCATATTGGGCCACCAGCACATATTCTTGATCCTTCCGACAGTGGTCTCTACTTCCAGATTTCCCTGCCTGTCATGATGCTGTGCAATGATCTTATTCCTATCCAAGGTGAGTACTACTCACTTACCATCCTTGAGAACTATCCTTTCCTTAACGTTTATTTTCGCTTTTCATGTGTTGTGGCCACCGTGTTGTCCCGAATTTGTTTCAACACCTCATCTTTCTGTTGGGACTCTTTTAAGCCTTCCGGATTTGTTTGACCAGTGGCTATAGCTGCACACTGTTTTATTGGTGGCTGCAGGGAGTTCCTGTCCTTGCACCTGTTTTAGCTAATTAATCTGCCCTTTTATTTCCCCATGGGGAATCCGTGCTGTGCATCTTTACCCTCACTATCCCACACTGTTTATATTTGCATCCTTCACTATGTATTGTAACATAGGTGCTGACGTTAGGGGCATCCCATCTGCTGACGCAAATCTTCTAGCTTCACACAGGGGTAGAAAATCAGTTAAGCTAATACACACATACATGCTGTCAGAAAATATGGTGTTATCTGGTGGAAATTGTTCTGGATTCGAGACTATTTAGGCTACCGCCTCCATTTCAGCTGCTTGTGCACTCATAGTGGGTGGCAGTACCCTTTGATTTGATTTATTATTGTCACATGTATTAGCATACAGCGAAAAGTATTGTTTCTTGTCGACAAAGCATACTATTCATAGAGTATGTATGGGAGAAGAAAAGGAGAGGGTGCAGAATATAGTTTTACAGTCATAGCTAGGGTGTAGAGAAAGATCAACTTAATATAAGAAAGGTCCATTCAAAAGACTGATGGCAGCAGAAAAGAAGCTGTTCTTGAGTCAGTTGGTACGTGACCTCAGACCATTGCATCCTTTTCCCAACGGAAGAAGGTGGAAGAGAGTAGGTCTGGGGTGCGTGGGGTACTTAATTGTGCTGGCTGCTTTTCCGAGGCAGCAGGAAGTGTAAACAGAGTCAATGGATGGGAGGCTGGTTTGCATTTACCCTGGCTGTCTTCCCGATTTTATTACCCTACATATCCTCTATATAAATCGCAAACCCGGTCTTTCTTATTCCTTCCTCTATTGTTGACGAGTCATCAACAATAGTTTTCAGGCCACCACCCCCCACCGCCCTGCACCCACTTTTTGTTCTGACACAGATGGTCCTCTGGAATCTTGGGCTGCCAGAACCACACAACTTCTTGAGCGTATCCTACATCGTTTTATGTAGTAATATGTACCAGAGCCAACAGGGGAAGGCCATTTGAATTTAGTAGTATGAGCCAGATTACATTAACAGCCCTGTGATGTCTGAATATCGACCTAATGGTGATCAAAGTAAAATGGAAATCAATGTAGGGTTTGAAAGGGAGAAATAGCTACTAACATTCTAGATTCAATAAGATGGTGGGAACTGTGACCTACAAACTCACCGTAACCCCATCAAACAGCCCAGATGAGGAACATGGTCATTTTCATCTCAAAGGGCGAACAAGATTCAAGGCTTTGGCCTTAAGAGGCCAAGTGTTCTATCTTCCTGTTGAAAATAAACAGCCACTGGCAACTTGAGACAATGTAAAACCGAAAGAAAATGAAGACAAAAATAGCACAGGACCTGGCGAATGGAAAAGGTACAAAGTTATTAATTGGTAAAATGTCAGACGATTTGAAAAGTTTTCAAAACATAATTTATGATACAGAACCTACCAGGACACTCTGAAGCCATCACTGCAGAGTTTTGACAGAAGCTCACACAGGATCCCGGCATTTTATGCAGCCAAATGAAAAATTAAGCAAATGCCTAGCAGAGGCAGAGAGGATATACAAGGAGAGGAAACTTTGAGCCAGCAACCCATCCAAAACTCAGTTGTTTGTGGTATACTGTCTCATTTGCACCTGAACCTTCTGGCCACAGATCAGCCTTAGAGGTCACCTACAAACCCACCATGACCCCACCAAACAGCCCAGATGAGGAACATGATCATTTTCATCTCAAAGGGCGAATAAGATTCAAGATACCCTTAAGAGGCCAAGTGTTCTATCTTCCTGTCGAAAATAAGCAGCCATTGCAACTTGAGACAATGTAAAACCGCAAGAAAATGCAGACAAAAATAGCACAGAACCTGGCGAATGGGAAAGGTACAAAATGAACTGCAACGACTGACAAAGCAAACAGTAAGAATTGAGAAAAAAGGGAGTATAAAAATAAATTTGACATGGTTATCAAAATCACCAATATTTTCTTACAATTACTTTAGGGAAAAGAGTGTTATCAGGAACAGTGTGAGCCCCTTAAACATGCTGTCAATGATATTGTCAATGAAAATAAGAAAATGGTGGACATGCTGTATAATTGTCTCTCATCACTTTTACAGTAAAGGTCAACATGCCAGAAATCCAAAGGAATCATTGTATCAGGGGCAGAGACGCACCCAAATTAGCTTCTTCACTGGGATATGGGCATTACTGACAGGGCAGCATTTACTGTCCATCCCCAGTAGCCCTTGAATGGAATGGCTTGCTCACTCATTTCAGAGGACAGTTAAGAGTCAACCATTTTGCAGGGGGTCTGGAGTCACATGTAGGCCAGAGCAGGAAAGGACAGATTTTTTTCCCTAAGAACATCAGTAAACCAGATATGTTTTTAATGACAATTGAAGATCGTTTCATTGTACCATTACAGAGTCTAGCTTTGAATCAGTTCCACCAGCTGCCATGGTGGGACTCCAACCCATGCCTCCCGGACATTAGCCTGGGCCTCTGGATTGTTAATCCACTGATATTACCACCAAACAACTGTCTCCCCACAATCCTTGTAGCACAACACTAGTCACTTCCTGCCAGTAGTATACCTGTTTATTATCCCTATTCTTTGTCTCCTGCCACTCTATCAATCTCCTAACCAGGTCAACAATTCCATGAACTTTAATGAACAGTCTCTTGCGGGTTACATTATCAAATGTCTTTTTGAAGTCCATATAAATAACTTCCACAGTCATTTCCCTGTTTAAATTAAAATCTTTTTTGAACATCTCCCACCAATCTTCTGTCATTTTACCAATAACAGATTTGACCAATTTATTGTGGATAGTCTCCATCTCATCGTTTTGAAGTCATCCTTATCCAATGATAATCTTCAATTTGGAAACTATTCCGTTGGAAAATTGTGTGTTGTCATTTGCTATTTATGAAAGTTGACAGAGAAGAAGCCAGGGAATTATACACAAGTTTGCCTAAAATTTGTTTTTGGAAGATTGCTCGACTCTATAATTAAGGATAGGGTGACTGAAGACTTTGAAAATTTCCAGCGGATCAGAGAGGATTTGTAAAGATTATGTCATGCCTGTTGAATCTGATTGAATTTTTTGAAGCGGTGACTAAAAGAGTAGATGGGGAATGTCTAAGGATGTTTTTTATTTGGCCTTCTCAAAATTATTTGGTAAAAATATTTAGGTTAGGAAGTTGCTCGAGCAGCTGGAAACAGAGAATAGGTATAGTGAGCAGGTACTCCAACGGGCAGGGTGTAGCTGGAAGTGACCTACAAAGATCTGTGTTGCTGCCCCAACCACTTACCCATTGTTAGGGCTGGTGGAGGTTCTTCCTGATGCTGAACTTTTGTTTAGCTGGGCAAGTTTAAGAGAGAGTGTTAGGTGGAACATTGAGTTCCAAATGATATTGTTGATGTCAAATAGTGTTGCAACGCTGATGGAAGTCCCGATCTGTATTTTCTCCATATTTGTTCACTACGCACCTACTAACACCCTCACCAAGATACTGTCCAGCGAAACAGCAACTGTAGCATCAAAACTGTGCTTGATTCACAGTTAACTTGTAATCCCCACATATCCTGATGGTTCTATCTGTCTTAACCACTGATGCAATTGGAGTTCCAGCCTCCTAAGTTCAGACTCATCCTTATCATGTAAAGCTATAGGGTACAGGTCGGGCTCTGTAGAACTTGAGCGTGGCCTCAGGATCCATGTATATCTTTGCTTTTAAGACATATGGCTTGCCTAACTCATCTTAAAACATCTCTTGATTTTTTAAAAACATCATGGAAGTTCTCATTGTTGAATTTGAATATTTCCTCTGTGACACTTGTCATCAAATTAAATTTCTTTTGCTGCATTATTACCGAGGGCTTCAGGTGATAATGTCCCTTGACTGATTCCACAAGCTCCTCGAAAGTTTTGGAATCGGGGTATCTGGAGAGGTCAGACTTCTTATCAGGCTGTAGGTTGGAGCCCTGGATTACCCACTGCTTCTATTCCACTCTGAATTCATTGGCCTTAAAAAAAATAGTGCAGGCGTTTGACATATTGCACCCATTGTTCCGTATTAGGGTTGAATGGGTCTATTTTTCCAGAAAGGGGAATTTCAACACTCACAAACTGCTGTATGAGTTCACTTCAGAAAGTCTCCATGCTAGATCTGCTCTCCCGATTTCCGCAGCAGTAGGAAGGCACTCTGATTGATCCTCATCACCAATTGTAGCATCTTGTAAACACTGGCAACCACCAAGTAGATTAATGAATGAATGATTTACAAAGATAAGTAACTATGTACAGAGAATTATGTAAAGGCTACTATACACCATGACCTGAATTTTACTAGAATTGGGGTGGGCGAGGCTCACAGAACAGCATTCTCTGTTGGCCTCAAGGGGGACCTTATGAGCCTCAGGTGGGCGAGACGATAAAATTCCGGCACACAACTCCGGACTCTTACCTGCAAGGAAAATCCATACTCAGCCCCCGGATTCAAATGCTCCAAACCGAATGGCCAAATGGGTCACATGATCCTCTGAGAACCCGCCCTTTAAAGGGACACGCTACCACACTTCCAAGCAACAATGTTTTTCTGCTGATGAAATTTGAAAGGTTGGCAACAATGCCATAATTTCAGCCAGTTCTATGATCTCTCTGCAATCCACAATAGCTAGAAACAAACACTAGAATATATGTTCATTAATGTATTTGCTGTTTGAGACCTTGCTCTGTACAAATTGGCCACGCTTCAAGATTAAAACATTGACCTGAATTTCCAGGATGGAATGCACCCTGCCCACTCTGATAGGCCAGGCAGCGGGCAGGACTTCCAACTTTAGCTTGAGCGACTGCTCTCCAGCCCCTCCAGGCACAGTGCTGCAGTGGCCGGAAGAGGTACTGCAGTGCTGTACCTGAGCCGAAGTCCTGGGACTGCATTTCAGGTAAGGTCCAGGGGTCCTGAGGGGATGAGGGTAGGGAGTATCCTTGGCAGTCAGCAGGGGGTGCAATTTTGATGTTGAGTGTTAGGCTAGGGAGAGTTGGAGCTCTCAGGTCCTCAAGAGAGTGTGCCCAAAATCTGAAAGGGCCTTCAGATTGAGGAAGCCCCGCCCCCAACAATTCCCACCCAAGATTGAGATTGTTAACTTTTTCTATTTGGCATCCCGATTCCAACTGGTTCCCCGCCAGCTTAAAAAGTGAGGCCGAGCAGGAAAATGTAACAAAGGTGGGCCTCACATCATAGGCCCAGCCTGGTGCATTGTGAAACTGCATTTGGGTCAGAGTGGCAGGATCCTGGAGGGAATCCCATCTGTTCAATTTTACACTCCCTCCCATAGACACTCTGGGCCCAATTTTACCATCAAGTTGCACACGTTTCCAGGCACAAAAACTTGGTAAAGTCAGGCATGAGGTGAGTCGTGTGATCCGCACACGCCTCCGCGCTGGTTCCCCCTTTACCAAGGCCCGAAAACGGGCGCGATCAGGACTGCACCTGAATCAGGCGCGACGGCCATTTAAATACATTTGAATTAATGGGCTGCACGCCCAACTTTATCAGCACTTCCCCTTTATCACCACATTCACCAATCCGAAATCGGAGCGAAACAGACATGCTCCATAAAAGTCCGATTCAGGCACTCCATGAGTGAGGAGGTAAGCGTGCAATGTCTGACGGCTCTCTGCTGCCCCTTTGTTGCGGCCATTTTCTTTCTTGGGTCGGTGGCGGCTCTGTGAGTGTGTGGGGGGGTGGGGGGCTGTTGCTTTGCAGGGTCTCCGATGTCCGACTTGCAGCACTGACCTCGGGTCTTGCGGTGCTGCTGGGTCCTAGTGCACTCAGCTCACTTCCAGCTGAAGGATGTGCACAAAGCCCTTGCAAATTGCACTGCTGCAGCCTCTCAACTTTGCAAGGAGCTGTGATTGTGGGGAGCATGTGGCTGGGGGAATTGGGGGGCTATGATTGTGGGGAGCATGTGGCTGGGGGAATTGGGGGGCTATGATTGTGGGGAGCATGTGGCTGGGGGAATTGGGGGGGCTGTGATTGGGGGTGCTGTGATTGTGGGGAGCATGTGGCTGGGGGAATTGGGGGGGCTGTGATTGGGGGGGGTGTGATTATGGGGAGCATGTGGTTGGGGGAATTGGGGGGGCTGTGATTGGGGGGGCTGTGATTGTGGGGAGCATGTGGCTGGGGGAATTGGGGGCTGTGATTGGGGGGGGTGTGATTGTGGGGAGCATGTGGCTGGGGGAGTTGGGGGGGCTATGATCATGGGGAGCATGTGGCTGGGGGAATTGGGGGTATGGACAGTGACTGTTGATGGGCTAGGCTAGCCCCTAGCACATCCTTAATCTCTACATGTGCTCCTCTCCATCTCCTCACCGTCCCACTCAGAGTGACGAGATGGCTTTTGCAATGCAACCAATCGATGTTGCTGTTCTTTTGGTTGCTGCTGGAGCTGAGGAGGAGGAGCTGGAGGAAGAATTGCGGGCACAAGAGGCCCGGAGCTTATCACTCGGAGGGGTAGAGGGAAATGACCATCAGAGGCAGGAGTTGGCTGCCATTCACCCAGAGTGGGCGTGCGCAGGAGAAGGAGGGAGCAGAGACCCCGGCAGTTCTGTGCACGAGTGTCATTTGAACAGATGTCAGACACCGTGCGCCGCTGATGTCTCCGACTCTGAAAGGAGACAGCGCAAACCCTGTGCAACCTGTTGCAGGACCTGGCACCTAGACGCACCCACTCTCGGTGGCAGTTAAATTGACAGCCACTCAGAACTTATGTGACTGGCTCCTTCCAGACCCCGAGCGGAGATGTCTGTGGCATCTCCCAATCAGCTGTGCACACCTGTGTCAAGCAGGTCACAGAAGCCCTGTATGCCCGGGCTGGGCAGTACATCAAATTTAACCTGGGCCAGGCCCATCAGGAAGGCTGGGCTGCAGGTTCACAGCCATTGCGGGGATGCCTAATGTACAGGGGGCCATCGACTGCACCCACGTTTCCCTCAAGGCCCCCCCAACAGAATCCATGGAGATTCATGAACAGGAAGGGGCTCCAC
This sequence comes from Mustelus asterias, assembly GCF_964213995.1. Lineage (NCBI taxonomy): Eukaryota > Metazoa > Chordata > Chondrichthyes > Carcharhiniformes > Triakidae > Mustelus > Mustelus asterias. Next base: position 101,514,238 of record NC_135807.1, on the reverse strand, counting down.
TCCCTGAATGTTCAACTAGTCTGTGACCATAACATGAACATTATTCATGTCTGCGCAAGACATCCAGGTAGTGTGCACGACATCTTCATTGTCAGGAGCTCGGACATCCTGGAGGCATTTGAGGAGGAGTCCAGGCTGCGGGGGTGGCTCGTGAGTGATATGGGTTATCTGCTTTGGACATGGCTGATTGACGCCTGTGTCTGAGGCCTGTGCCTGAGGCGGAGACCCGCTATAATGAGGCCCATGTAGCCACCCATGCGATAGTGGAGAGGTGCACTGGGCTCCTCAAAATATGATTCCGGTGCCTGGACTGATCTGGCAGGGCCCTCCAATAGAACCCAGTGATCTCTTCCCGCATAGTGGTCGTGTGCTGTGCCTTGCACAATCTGGCTCTACAGAGAGGTGACATTTTGGAGGAGGAGGAGGACGTGGAGGCTGACCAGCCGGGCATCATTGGGGAGGAGACCAGCAGGAGGAGGAGGAAGAGGAGGAGAAAGAGGAGGAAGAGTGATGCGCTATCAATAAGGCGAAAGACTACCGATATGCCAATATAAGTGTAGGCTTTTATTCACAACAGAATCAGGAGCAGATCCCAACAAGTAACCGACCTGGACTGAACAAGGGGGTGGAGACAGCCACCTTCATACTAGGTGCTGAGGGGAGGAACCAAACTGGAAGGGGATGTGTCCAGGTATGACAAACACACACAACGGTGGTCCATATAGGACAAAGGCACAACTGAGGTCCACCACAAAGAGCACGCCGAGGAACACTACTCAGGCACTGGAGGGCTGGCAGCTCAAATGAGGCATGCAAGGGCGGCAAGGGAGGCCCTGATCACCAGACGGTTCAGTCGCTAGGGGCCTGTGTCTATGGGTTCCATTTACCCCCACCCCCCTCCACCAAAATTCCTTCTATATCCTGCAACATTGTCACACCAGAGCTGTGGGTCTGGCTACTCTGCGTTAGCATGTTTTTTGGAAGGCAGGAGGGTGATGATGACTCGCTAAGCGCCATTATGATGATGCCCTAGTGCAAACTAGCCTGACTCCTACCTGAGCTCCGCATGCATGCTTGCACCTGGATCCACGTCTCTGTAGTGGGTAAGGGATCTTAAACCCCCATACAGGGCCCTGGGGCAGGTGAGGTGGGGGACGGGAGGGAATCCCTCGTGGGGTCTGGGGAATTAATGGCTTCCCTTTCTCAGTGACACGGCATTGAGGGGCCTCCCGAACCGAAATCAACATGAAGCATCTCTCCGGCGATCATCAATGGAAGAGGATTCCTATTTGAGACAAATTAGTCACAGGTGGGTGGTGAAAAAACATTTAATTGCAATAAAGGTGTTTAACTAAGAGTTTTGAACATCAAAACTTGTGAACAGAAAATGTTAAGGTGTTTTATTTTCTTTCTAACTATTGTGGCCCTTACCCATGCCATCTCAGTGCAACTACAACTTCCTAACCTTACATGGCCTACCACTACATAGAACATAGAACATAGAACATAGAACATTACAGCGCAGAACAGGCCCTTCGGCCCACGATGTTGCACCGACCAGTTAAAAAAAAAAAAACATCTCAGTGACTCCCCAGAATGTACATCGGAGGTGGAGGGGGCCAGCTGCCTACCATGTCCCATAACTTGTGATGCACGTGGCAAGCGTCCTCTGGTGGCCCTGGACCTTGAGGGCCCTGGCCTGCTTCCAGGTGTTTCCATGGGATGTTTCCATGACACCCTCTTCATCCCACTGCCCCTGAGATGCCCCCAGTGTCAGGAAAGGGGGAGTCAGAAGGTGTAGTCCAGCCACAGTCTCCTGGCTGAAAGGTCCCAGCATTGGCTCAAGCCCTTCCTCCACCTTTGGGGTTCCTGTGGGCCCTTGGGTCATTCCATGGGATGGCGGTGCTTCTGCAGTGAGCTCCAGAAGCTCCGACATCACCGAGCACTGCCAGTCCTGGAGGACCACCTGCATCCTACCCATGGTTGTTGAGCCCTCTGCGATGGCTACTTGAGTCAGGGGCCACCTGTCAATGGCCACAGCAAGTGCCCTCTGAGACTGGGCCACGCTCTGCAACCCTTCAGCCATGACCTTTTGAGACTGGGCCACGTTCTCAAGGGCTACTGTCATAGCCCGCTGTATCTCAGCACTGTCCCGTTGGGTCGCCTGCAAGCTCTCGAGCCTCTCAGCCATGGGCCACAGAACCTCAAGAATCCTGTTCAGTCCCTCAGCTGTGGCCTGCTGTGACTTGGCCATCGCTTGGAGCCTGACACTCATGGTGAGGATCCTCTGCCCCAGGCTTTCCACTGAAGACACCACCCTTGCAGTGTTGGCCTGGGCAGCACGCAAGACAGGCAATAGCTGGTTTGCCTGAAATCTTTGGGACTCAGGCAACAGGGGAGGTCCGCTGTCACTCTGCCTGAGATCGGTGAGGGGGAAGGGGGGTCCGCTGCCACACTGCCTGAGATCAGTGGGGGGGAAAGGGGGGTCCGCTGCCACTCTGCCTGAGATCAGTGGGGGGGGGCGGGGGGGGAGAGGGGGGGAGGGGAGGGGGGGTCCGCTGCCATTCTGCCTGAGATCAGTGGGGGGAAAGGGGGGTCCGCTGCCACACTGCCTGAGATCAGTGGGGGGAGGGGGGAAGGGGGGTCTGCTGCCACTCTGTCTGAGTTCAGTGGGGGGGGGGAAGGGGAGGAGCCCGCGATCGGTCTGGCTGGTGCGGGGGTGAGGGGATAAGGGGGTCATTAATGTTGTTGGGGTGGGGCAATGTCTGTGGGGGCCGGAGGGAGGGCATTATCCGGCCCAGGAGTGATGTGGCAGGGAAGCGTTATTCTATCATTTTTTTTGCGCATGCGCATTTGGAGGTGCCGATTGGAGCTGAAGAGTTTCGGGCGTGTTTAAGCCCTGTCCACAGGCTTGTGCAGCGCCATTCGGAATCACTGATATTTTTTCAGGCAGAGTGCGTATGGGAGCGCCTCAGAACAGGTCTAAAAGTCAGATCTGAAACACTCCCAGTTTCAAGTCCACCCAGCACTTAGAATCAAAATGGTAAAATAGGATCCTCTGTCTATGACCATGACCCCCTCTGCTCAGAATCAGCTGGGGGTCAGGGTGGGTAGTGTATAATTCTGGCCATTAGCTGTAAAACATTTCAGGGTCTCTGAGGCAGTATATAAATGCAAGTTCTTTCTGGATTTATTCATATTACTTAATCATACAGCTACCTTGTTCTCTGTTACAGGTGTTATAAAAATTACTTCGATTGCTTTTCATCCTTAAACAACATCATTGATTTTATTTTTCAAAATAAAAATTGATTTTCCAGTTAAATTCATGGCTGAAGTTCTGCAAGCCTAGAAAGATGCAAGATCTGCCGATTGCATCAAAAGCATAATTCGGGTGAATAGCATCTTAAAGTGGGTTTTTGTTATTTGCAAGGATTTTAATTACTGGTGCATTAGAACTCTAAAAGCTGATGAGTTTCCCAAATCATGTTCCTCTGTCCCATCAACCAATCATATGTAAATTAGCAGACCTAAATTGATGATTTCCATTGTGGTGGTAGCACTGTGCTATATTGTGGCTCCTAATCATTGCTACATCAGGACAAATATTGTTTTCAACGCAGCCTGAGGCCAGAGATAGTTCTATCCTTAGGCAGCACCTTTTAAACCCACGGCCACTACCATCTAGAAGGACAGGTACAGCAGATACCTGGGAACACCACCACCTGGAAGTTCCCCTCCAAGCCACTCACCACTCTAACTTGTAAATATATCACCATTCCTTCACTGTCAATGGGTTAAAATCTGGAATGCCCTCCCCCTAACAGCACTATGGGTGTACCCACACCTCAGGACTGCAACAGTTCAAGAAGGCAACTCCCCACCACCCTTGAAGGGCAACTAGGGATGGGCAATAAATGCTGACCTAGCCAGCAATGCCCACATCCCATAAATGAAAATAAAAAGATTACAAAATAGCACCATTTGCCTTAAAAAAGGCAACAAACACATATTAAGTTTGGTTTTTAGAGAAATAGTACTTCCTCTTGTAAAATATGAATCACTCCATCCTGATAATACTTTTCCAATCATTCTTCCTGCAGTGAGTTTTCCCAATGGGTAATGTAAGGTTTAGAGGTTTGAGATGTTAAACACTTCTATTGAAAAAAAACCTTCTAAAGTCTGAATTTTTAATTTCTAACACTCAGTTGTGCCTGATGTTCCATCAATGCCAGACCACACCAGTTCATGCCCTTTACCCAATCTCATGGTTCCTCATATCTTCTATGCCAATCTATTTCCCCCTACCCACCCCCCATCTCCCCATGGCTCTCCTTGCCCTCCAAGTCAACTAATGCTCCTCCATTACTGGTTATATGCTCCATGCCAACTGATGTCCCTGAACCCAATACCTCCAACCCTTCATATGCTCCACGCTAACCAATGCTCCTGCACTTATCACCCATAAATTTTCATACACTCCATGCCAACCAGTGCCATTCACATGCACCTTCCATGGCCCTTTATAGCCCCTTTGCCAACTTAGTGTCAACTCATGTCAACAAATGCTCCCAATCCACCACTGTTTTCTCTTACACCTAACATTTCAATTCACCTAGTATCCACCATGGCAGACCTCAGGATCCAAGCTGAGATTATTTAAATAAGGTTCTATTGCTGACTTTTAAAAATTTTCGTTCATTAAAGCCTATTCACTATATTTACATTTCTACAACTATGTAATCCCTTATACAAAGAACAAAGAAAATTACAGCGCAGGAACAAGCCCTTCGGCCCTCCAAACCTGCACTGACCATGCTGCCCGACTTAACTAAAACCCCCTATATGTAGAACATTTCATTCAAATGCTTAATTCCTTATAAAAACAAATTTTTGAATTCATAATCCCACTTCAAAGAATCTATAACCACTTGAAACTATCAATTGGAAGGAAGGCACCCCATTGTGCTAATGGATGGTTGTGAAATCAATCATTTAGCATAAATTCAGTAATGATAACCCTTAGGATTATGTAAACAGAGTGAATTAGCAAGCAATGTATTTTTTTAACACTCCACAATTTTTCCCAAAGATTTAAAGGGCTGGATTTGTAAATGCCTTGACAGCCTGATAATTGCTTTTGACAGTTCCTGTTGATAGTTGCTTTGGGCAGTTCCTTTTGAACCTTTTGGCAGTTCATCTCAACAGATGCTTTTGACACTTCTGACATTTCCTCTTGATAGCTTTTGTGGTTGTTTCATGTTCCTATGTCCCCACATCCACATGACTCTTTATAGCCCCTATGCCAACTTAGTGCCAACTCATGCCAAGCCATGTCCACCACCCTTTTCCCTTACCCCCTACATGCCAACTCACCTGGTATCCTTTGACTGTTTACTGACAGCTTTTCATGCACAATCATGTACCTTACCTCTCCCAAAGGGTACATAACCTCTCCCAAAGATGTTCAGGGACCATATCCAAAGGGGAACCATCGCTTTCCAAACAAATCCACCAAGTCCAGAGCTCCTCTTACGTGTTCTAATCTGCACACTCCGGGTTTCACAATCCTGACCAAGCAAAGTTCCACTTCAGTGGAGGCAGCTGGTGTTTTAAGTGGCGAGCTGCCTCGGTAAACCGTTCATGTGCAGACCCTGGCCCAACTCCAACCTTACCCCATGTTCATAAGATCACGTGTTTGGAAGGTAAGAAGATGGGAAGATTCTGCCACTAGCCAAAGGCGGGCTGCCTCCATTGCCATAAAACACACCATGGGTGAGGGGGTGGCAGTGGTGGGGGGGGGGGGGTTGTAAATGTAACTTACATCTGGTGAACAGAACTATGTTTTGAATGAACACAAACGTGCAGAGCTTGGCTTTGCCCAAGTACAGCAGCTGGCCTGCACTGCTTTAAAGTAGGCAGCAACATCAAATCGATTCTGTCTTCTTCTTTCTAATTTCAGAGTTCATTGAGCAAGCATCCAAAGCTGGTTGGCCCATGAAGGAAAACTGCAGCCAGCTTCAGTGTTTGATCAGCAGCTGATGAGAATTTGGTGAAAAGTAGGTGCTAGAATTGAGTAGATTAAAAAGGCCCAATTGACTCTTCCAATAAGTCAGCTATTATTTGAGCCATTGCTTTCTTCCCTTTGTCCTTTTGCAGCTTTGCGCACCACTGTCTCAGTACAAACAGTGAAAGGCAGAATAATTGATAGTTACATCCACAGCCCAGTTAATTTTAAACAACTTCTGTCATTTAACAGTAAAATCATAAACTTCTCTAAAGCCTCCAAAGAAGAAGAGAAATAATGTTCTTTGTTCATGAAGAAGCAATGCAAGATTGCAGGCAAATTTTTAATCTGGTCTATTATAGAAAAAGCTTCTTTGAACTAACATGTTGGGGATATCTCCTTGATACCCTGGAAATCAGTCTGAGGATGGTGATTTCAGACACCTTTCTGGTAAAATTCTTTATTATTGTGTGTCCACCTTTGATGTGGCCTGGTCTCATTAAACTCTGAAAACCTGGAAGCCTTCAGAATCACAGCAGAACTACATTCTACAGTAGGAATTACAGTTGGTTGATTTCAGATGCCCCACGTGCCACCAGACCTCTTTGAGGTCCTTTGATTGACAGGAGCTGTCAGTTTCACTAGGGAGATTCCTTTGCTTTTTCTCATAAGCCCCAGCTGCTCTAAAAACTCTTAGAACTGCTTTGACTGACAGTTTCAGGGCAGATCAAAGAGGGATTATCCAAGGTTTGCTTAAATAAGGAACTGATGGGCCATTAGCAGCTAAAAGCTTTTTTGACTGACAGCTCCTGGGCAGATCAAAGAGTTCTTCATTGATATAATCAATTCACGCTCCATTAAACATGAAATGCTTCTTCTTCTCACTACACCAAGTCTCTATGAAATATCTATGAAAGTAGATATACTATCCAATTCCTTTTGAATCATAGAATCCTATGGTGCAGAAGGAGGCCATTCAGCCCATCGAGTCTGCACTGACCACAATCCCACCCAGGCCTATCCCCATGCATTTACCCTAGATAATCCCCCTGATACTAAGGGGCAATTTAGCTTGACCAATCCACCTAACCTGCACGTCTTTGGGCTGTGGGAGGAAAAGGGAGCACCCGGAGGAAACCCACGCAGACACGGGGAGAATGTGCAAACTCCACACAGACAGTGAGCCGAGGCTGGGAAATAGCCATTGACTCTTTTATTCTTGCTAGAAAACTTCTCACTGAACCCATGAGTTTCATATTATCGCTTTTTCCCCTTACTGATTTTGTTTTAACCCTGCCAAGTTTCAAGATCAGATAGACTGGAGTTTTTAAAAAATCTTTGAGATAGAGGAGGCTGGCGGGGGGGGGGATTTAATCGAAGTACATAAAATAATGCAGGCCTGGACAGAGTCAATATGGAAGGAACCTAAAAGCAGAGGAGGCACCAGGGGGCATAGATTAAAAGTGATAGGTTGAAGGAATAAAGCGGAGCTGAGGGAAAATTATTTTAACCAGATAGCAGGGGGTGGAGCGTGGGAGGGGTGGTGAGGGGGTGGTGGGGGTGGGGTGGGAGGGGGGTACGTGTTGGGTTTGGGAGAGGCTGAAAACATGCAGTACATTGTTATCCATTAGAAGTGCCGTGATCTACTGCCGAGGGTTAAAAAAATGAATGTTTCAGCCAGCAGACATTTGATGGGCTGAATGGCTGCCTTCTCTGCTATTAATTTCTGTAAATCTATAGTCACTTTCCTCATTTCATCCAATTGGACGCTACCGAGGACCATTCATATTAGTTAAAGGGGACATCCAAATAATTCTGCCATTGATATATAAAATGAGGATGCAGAACTTCATCCATTTGAACATTGGCTCATTTGGTGCTTCATTGGCTCTTCGATGTTTCACAAGTCTGACTTTTATTGTGGCTACCTTGGATTTGAAATTGACCTTAGAGTTATGACAATACCACACTTAACAAACATACCAGATCCTACATGTGAAGACTGTTAATTAAAGCACCAGACTCTTTCTACATTATTTTGCTTTCTCCCCATCAATGTTCACCTTCTTAAGAATTGTTCATAATACTTCAAAAATAATTCATTGGTACAGTACACTAGGATTTTGAGCTTGTATATAATAAAGCAGAGAGATATAGATTAGCACATATAGAGCCTCACAAGTTTCCAACTTCATTTAAAGATTGGAAGGCAAACATTTCCCACACAGGGAGGGAGAGTTACCCCAGTACCAGCCAGCCCTTGCAGACCTCCTCGTGACCAGCTGCCCACCATCTCACTCGTAGATGCTGAAAATGATGAGAAAACCATCATTAAAAGACTTGCATACTTGTGCAACATCTTATCATGTCCTCACTCTGGCACTCTGGGATATCATGAGGGATATCTGCCAGGGCAGATCGGTTCCTGCCCTCCATCTCCATACTGAGCTGATCTTCATGGACAGCACCATGCTACTGGACTCATGGGTCCTCCTGTGTCACTGAGTCAGATCAGTACTGTGCCTGGGGATGGGGACTACAAGGGTCTCCTTCCCCCTGATGTCACACACCAATGTCTATCAGGACAGCACTGTGCTGTGGGAGTCATGCAGCCACCGCAACAAAGGTCCAAAGTTCAACAGGGGTGTGGTGGGAAGTGAGGAGGGCAGGAGGTTGGCCTGACAAAGACAAGTTGGGAAATGTGGAAGGAAGGCTGTGTAAGGAGTTGGGGTGGGGAGTGGTGGTGCGAGGGGAGCGGTGTGGGGGTGGTGAGGAGTGGCTTGGCAAAGATGATGGGGGCAATATGGAAGGAGGGTTGTGCAAGGCGGTGAGAAGGACGAAAGCCCCCAGTGGCAAGCAGAGGGCCAAGGAGGTGGATGAAGAAGATGAACAATGGAAGACAGAGGGAGATCTGGGGGGAGGGAAGCTGGACCCTGAGAAGGCTGCATGAAAAGCTCACAAACAAGGGGGTCAAAGGGATACCACTTAATTACTGGGAGGGGTTCAAGTGATGCAAGGGCACTCACAGGTGATGGGCTCGGGGGAAAGGTGGTTGAATTGAGGAACAGACTCCTTATTGTGGCTGCTAGCCTTTTCCCTTTGGATTACTGACATCCCGCATCACCTGGTGAAGACAAGTGGGCTGGACAGAGTGTTATCAATGTGCTGAACTGGTGTTTAAATATAGCGTCGGCACCTTCGAACCCATCAGCTGACAGCGGGCAGATGAATCAGCTGTTGGTCCATCGGTGATTTGGAGGGAAAATTGCCTATGCATACATAATGAGGCTGCATGTTCAGAAACTGGCATGAGATCCTGCCATCCTGGTCAGTGGGAAAGGTGCCACCTAAGCCGCCTGCCACCGCACTTAGGCCAGAATTTTACCATCCCGCCTGCCACGGGAATCAGAGCGGGCAAGGAGTGGACCATGGAAAGGTCCGTTGACCTCGGGTGGGATTTTACGGTTCCGGGATGAGTGAGGCTCCAAAATCCCACCCATATTCCCAAAATGGGAGAATTCCAACCTTAGAATTTTATTTAATTTTTTCTCGCCCATGGCTCCTGATGTCTGCCCATGGTGGATATTGGGTGAGTTGGCATGAAGGGCAAAGGGAGATGGGGGAACATGGGTTTGTATGAGTTAATATTGAGTTAGCAGGGGCTTTAAGGGCAAAGGAGATGATTGGAAGATCATGGAAAGGTATGGGCAGTATTAGGTGCCATGGGTAGGTGGGTGGGGGGCATGAAGGGACATGGATGGGCATGGGAAATGTGTGGAGGAGTGGGTTTGGGAGGGTCAGTGCTAGAGGGCTATCTTTTTGTTGTTTTCATTGTAACCAGGATGAGGTCCCAGAGCATCGAGGCGAGCTTTTAAAAATTCTGCCTCGGCATCCAACAGCCCTTGTGGTTGTTTCTGAATCTTTCCAGAGTTGGCAGGCTCGGCTCATGTTATCACTTGCCTCCCCCCATGACGTATATGATTCATTTATGGATCATTGATCTTCAGGCAATAACATAATGATCCTGGTTTCACTTTTCTCAGCTAACTAAATAGCCACGTAACCAATACAATACAAATGCAGAATGTAACCTGATTGTAACCGTGTACAAAGCTTGCTTCAATGAGAGAATAAAAAGATGAGAGCGGATTTGATTAACTAGGGAACCTGTTTATGACACGTATTGAATTGCTTTTGACTGGAGCACAAGCAGTCCAGAAGATTGCGGATTGCTGACAATTTTCACTCAGTCACAATCATTACCAGAGCCTGGAACGAGTGTACAAGGAATTGCACGACTTGAAAAACACGCAAGGCCATATAATGATGTTTATTCTGTGGAAGCGAAGGGCATATATGGGCATTTGTTGAAGATGTGAGTGAAATTAAGAAAATAATCACAGTCAACTGATCTGATGCCAGATGGAATCAGAATCTCACTTATTAATTGACACTGTTTTTATTTTTAAAGCCTATGCAAGCACTGAACAGCACGGTGTGGTGAGGCACTGGAGCCTGTTCCAGGAAAAGTCTTTGCCAACAAAAGTAGATGCTCCTTAAAAACTTGCTCTTTTACCAAGCTTTTGGTCACCTGGCCTAATATCTCTGATTGTGGCCTGGTGTTAAATTTGATTTGATAATGGTCTGTGAAGCAGCTTGGGATGTTTTATTATATTAAAGGTGCTTTATCAATGCAAATTACTTTTTCTGTTCTTGTAGCAAATAACCCCTAATAAGGAAGCCTTCAAAGATAGTCTCATTCGGCTGGATTTTCTGTGGTCTCACTGTCCCTCGTTAAAAAGACAATGAGGCACCCACCTATAATCCTGACAGCTGTCCCTTAGCAATTTAATGCCGGCAGCAGCATTAATTGCTCTGAGGTGAAACGGCTACTCCTATCGGACAATGAGGATTAGTGAGAGCAGCAGCGGAGACTGCAGAGAGTCCCACCACACCGAGGACCCCAGTGAATCCCAGCATTGGTAATCTCAGTGAGTGGCTACTCAACGCCCTCAACTATCCAAGGCTAACATCTCCCTCAACCCCCACCCCCATAACATTTCGGACAGGTTGGTGGTGCAGGTAGGCAGTGGGAAGGCCGCACACTGGATTATACATCACCCACCCTTCAAAATTGCAGGTGTAACATTCGGCCAACTGTTATTAAGGATAGATTTAGCTCCATCAATTAGAAACCACATTAAACATATATACTTGATGTAAGGATGGTAGTGTATTGCTAATGTTACTGGATTAATATTACTGGCTCAGGGTAGTGCTGTTGGGGACATGGTTTCAAATCCCATTATGACAACTGGTGGAATTTAAATTCAATTAATAGATCTGGAAATAAAAACCAGTCTCAGGAATGGTGACCATGAAACTATTCAAATGCTGCAAAAAACCCATTGCTGCTTTAAGGAAGGAAATCTGCTGTTCTTACCTGGTCTGCCCTGCATCTGACTCCAGAGCCACAGCAATGAAGTTCACTCTTAACTGCCCTCAGAAATGGCCCAGGAAATCACTTAGCCACACCAATCCACGAGAGAAAAGCCAAACAACAATAAAACTGGACGGTCCCCGTGTGGCATTGACCAAAGTAATGGAAATGACAATGACACACTGTGCCAAATTGGCACTGCAAAACACTCCCTTCAAACATCTTTTTTTATTAATTCGTGGGATTTACTGCCCATCCCTCGTTGCCCTTGAACTAAGTGGCTTGCTAAGCCATTTCAGAAGGCATTTAAGAGTCAATCACATTGACTCTTGCTGTGGCTCTGGAGTCACATGTAGGCCAGACCAGGTAAGGACGGCAGCTTTCCTTCCCTAAAGGACATTAGTGACAATCGACAATGGCATCATGGTCATCAGTAGATTCTTAATTCCAGATATTTATTACTGAATTCAAATTCCACCATCTGCTGTGGTGGGTTTCGAATCCGAGTCCCCAGAACATTAGCTGAGTCCCTGGATTAATAATCTAGTGATGATATCACTCGGCCATCGCCTCCCCTTGTGCCAAAATTGGGAGCTGTCTCGCAGACTAGTCGAGCCACACCAGTGGTCACCTAATCATACTTACAGCCAGTGTCCCAGAGTCCTGCATCATCATTCCTTCATTATCATGGTCGTGGTTGATGGGTGTCAATCATCTCATTCCAGGAGCTTGCTGCTGGAGTTCCTCAGGGTAGCAATCTAGGCCCAACCATCCTCAGCTGCTTCATCAATGACTTCCCTCCATTATAAGGTCAAAAGTGGGGATGTTCACTGATGAGTGTACAATGTTCAATATCATTCACGACTCCTCAGATGTTGAAGCAGTCTGATTCCGTATGCAGCAAGACTTGAACAACATTCAGCTTGGGCTGATATGTGACAAGTAACATTTGTGCCACACAAGTGGCAGGCAATGACCATCTCCAACAAGAGAGAATCTAACCATCTCCCATGAGATTCAATGACATCACTATCGCTGAATTCTCCACCATCAACATCCTGGGGGTTACCATTGATCAGAAACTAAACTGGACTAGCCATAAAAGACTGTGACTACCAGAGCAGATGAGATGCTCCTGACTCTCCAAGGCCTGTCCACAACCTCATTCAATCATAGAATCATAGAATCCCTACAGTGCAGAAGGAGGTCATTCGGCCCGTCAAGTCTGCACCAACCACAATCCCACCCAGGCACTATTACCGTAACCCCATACATTTACCCTGCTAATCCCCCCGACAGGGTCAATTTAGCATGGCCAATCAACCTAATCCACACATCTTTGAACTGTGGGAGGAAACTGGAGCATCCGGAGGAAACCCACGCAGACACAGCGAGAATGTGCAAACTCCACAGACAGTGACCTGAGGCTGGAATTGAACCCGGGTCCCTGGCGCTGTGAGGCAGCTAACCACCACATATCTATCTTTCAAGCAAAAATCAGGAGTGTGATGGAATGATCTCCACTTACCTGGATTAGCACAGCTCCAACAACACACAAGAGGCTCAATGCTTGACAAAGCAGTCTGCTTGATTGGCACCCCATCCTCCATCTTAAACAATCACTTCCTCCACCACTGACACACAATGGCAGCAGTGTGTACCATCTACAAGACGCACTCAGCATCTCAGCAAAGCTCTTTCAACAGCACATTCCATATCCATGACTTCTACCGCCGGGAAGGACAAGAGCAGCAGATGCTTGGGAGCACCACCACCTACAACTTCCCCTCCAAGTCACACATCATCCTAACTTGGAGCTATATCATCTTTTCTTCACTGTCACTGGGTCAAAATCCTAGAACTTATTTCTAATAGCACTGTGGGTATATTTACACAGTGGTTGAAGAAAGCAGCACACCGCCACCTTTTTAAGGACAATTAGGGATGGGGAACAAATGCTGGCCTAGCCGGTGATGCCCATGTCCCATGAAAAAATTAACTTAAAAAATATTGAGTGTTGAGTTGCATTCGAATATTTTTCAAATTGGGACAAATGTTCTTCTGTGTTCTGAACTGAAGATCACACTTCTTTGGATCTCTAGTGTAATAACCGGAAATGATTTAAATGCCCAGAGTTCTTATAGATTGGAAAAAAAAACTTTCACTCAGAATAAAAACAGCCACCTGCTCCTGAACTGCATTCGATTGGCAAGATATCTGGTGTAGCTTAGAAAAAAATCATCTCTTTTTTAGTTTCAAACGAGTTCACTGGATTCAATTAACTGAAGGGGAAGGAGAGAGTAGGGCCAGTAAGACTCAGAGAAAGAGCAGACAGGGTGTGGTTGCCAAAGAGGATCTGGTGGACTGAAGTACATTTGTTTCAATGCGAGAAGTGTAACAGGTAAGGCAGATGAATTAGAGCTGAGATTAGTACTTGGAACTATGATGTTGTTGCTATTACAGCGACTTGGTTCAGAGAAGAACAGGATTGGCAGCTTAATGTTCCAGGATACAGGTGTTTCAGGTGGGATAGAGGGGGATGTAAAAGGGGTGGAGGAGTTGCACTACTGGTTAAGGAAAATATCACAGCTGTACTGTGGGAGGACACCTTGGAGAGCTCATACAGCGAGGCAATATGGGTAGAGCTCAGCAATAGGAAGGGTGTAGTCACAATGCTGGGGGTTTACTATAGGCTGCCCAACTGCCAGTGGAGATAGAGGAACAGGTATGTAGGCAGATTTTGGCAAGCTATAAAAGTAACAGGGTTGTTGTGTTGGGAGATTTTAACTTCCCCTATATTGATTGGGACTCATTTAGTGCTAGGGGCGTGGATGGGGCAGAGTTTGTAAGGAGCATCCAGGAGGGCTTCTTGAAACAGTATGTAGATAGTCCAACTAGGGAACGGGCCGACTGGACTGGTATTGGGAAATGAGCCCGGCCAGGTGGTTGCTCTTTCAGTAGGGGAGCAGCTCGGGAACAGTGACTACAATTCAGTAAGCTTTAAGGTACTGATGGATAAAGAGAAGTGCAGTCCTCAAGTTAAGGTGCTAAATTGGGGACAGGCCAATTACAACAATATTAGGCAGGAACTGAAGAATGTAGATTGGGGGCAGATGTTTGAGGGCAAATCAACATTTGGCATGTGGGAGGCTTTCAAGTGTAAGTTGACAGGGATTCTGGTTTGGCACATTCCTGTAAGGATGAAGGATAAATGTGGCAAGTTTTGGGAACCTTGGATAAAGTGAGATATTGTGAGCCTAGTCAAAGAGGAAAAGGAAGCATTTGTCAAGACTGGGAGGCTGGGAACACATGAAACAAGTGTGGAATACAAGGAAAGTAAAAAGAAACTGAAGCAAAGAGTAAGAAGGGTGAAAAGGGGTCATGAAAAATCATTGGCCAGCAGGATTGAGGAAAATCCCAAGGCTTTTTATACATATATAAAGGACAAGAGGGCAGCCAGGGAGAGGGGAGGGAATCTATATGTGGAGCCAGAGGAAATAGGCAAGGTATTAAATGAGTACTTAGTGTCAGTATTCACCAAAGAGAAGGACTTGGTGGATGATGAGTCTGGGAAAGGGTGTGTAGATAGTTTGAGTCTTGTTGAGATCAAAAAGGAGGAGGTATTGGGATACTTGAGAAACATTAAGGTAGACAAGTCCCCAGGGCCTGATGGGATATACCGCAGAATACTGAGGGAGGCAAGGGAGGAAATTGCTGAGGCCTTGAGAGAAATCTTTGTATCCTCACTGACTACAGGGGAAGTCCCAGAGGATTGGAGTATAGCCAATGTTATTCCTTTGTTTAAGAAGGGTAGCAAGGATAATCCAGGCAATTACAGGCCGGTGAGCCTTGCATCAGTGGTAGGGAAATTATTGGAGAGGATTCTTCAAGACAGGATTTACTCCCACTTGGAACTAAGTGGACATATTAGCGAGAGGAAACATGGTTTTGTGAAGGGGAGGTCGTGCCTCGCTAACTTGTTTTTCGAGGAAGTGACGAAGATGATTGATGAAGGTAGGGCAGTGGATGTTGTCTACATGGATTTCAGTAAGGCCTTTGATAAGGTCATGGCAGACTGGTGCAGAAGGTGAAGTCGCACAGGATCAGAGGTGAGCTGGCAAGGTGGATACAGAACTGGCTCAGTCATAGAAGACAGGGTAACAGTGGAAGGGTGCATTTCTGAATGGAGGTCTGTGACAAGTGGCATTCCTCAGGGATTAGTGCTGAGACCTTTGCTGTTTGTAATATATATAAATGATTTGGAGGAAAATGTAACTGGTTTGATTAGTAAGTTTGCAGATGACACAAGCATTGGTGGATTTGCAGATAGTGATGAGGACCATCAGAGGATACACTGGTTAGAGACTTGGGCAGAGAGATGGCAGATGACGTTTAATCCGGACAAACGTGAGGTAATGCATTTTGGAAAGTCTAATATAGAAAGGAAATATACAGTAAATGGGAGAACACTTAAGAGTATTGATAGGCAGAGGGATCTGGGTGTACAGGTACACAGGTCACTGAAAGTGGCAACGCAAGTGGAGAAGGTAGTCAAGAAGGCATACGGCATGATTGCCTTCAATGGCCTGGGCATTGAGTTTAAAGATTGGCAAGTCATGTTGCAGCTTTATAGAACCTTAGTTAGGCCGCACTTGAAATACAGTGTTCAATTCTGGTCGCCACATTACCAGAAGGATGTGAAGGCTTTGGAGAGGGTACAGAAAAGATTTACCAAGATGTTGCCTCGTATGGAGGGCATTAGCTACGAGGAGAGGTTGGAGAAACTTGGTTTGTTCTCACTGGAACGACGGAGGTTGAGGGGAGACCTAATAGAAGTCTACAAGATTATGAGGGGCATGGACAGAGTGAATAGTCAGAAGCTTTCTCCCAGGGTGGAAGAGTCAATTACTAGGTGGCATAGGTTTAAGGTGCAAGCGGCAAGGTTTAAAGGAGATGTACGAGACAAGTTTTTTACACAGAGGGTGGTGGGTGCCTGGAACTCGCTGCCTGGGGAGGTAGTAGACGCAGATACGATAGTAACTCTTAAGGAGCGTTTTGACAAATATATGAATAGGATGGGAATGAACGGATATGGTCCTCGGAAGGATAGGGGGTTTTAGTTCAGTCGGGCAGCATGGTCAGTGTAGGCTTGGAGGGCCAAAGGACCTGTTCCTGTGCTGTAATTTTCTTTGTTCTTTGTTCTTTGTTCTCAGGGTTTGTTTTGACAGCTGAGCACTTTATGAATGCTTGCCTCAGTTTCAAAAATTACAGTACCACTTATCTCAGCAGGGGGCTCTGTTCACATTTTGATTGGTAGTTTTAAAAGGCTATTAAATGACTCCCTGTCTTTGATGGGATGAATGGATGTTTGTTTCTATAACATTTTGACTATTTAAGAGGTTTTATATATAATTTTAAACGGCTTTTTAGAGTGAGAGTATTTTTCAGTCTCAAATATCTTTGAATGAAAACGCTATTAGATTGTTAGAAGTTTATTTTTAATGTCCATTTCAAAGAGGTCTGCCCATAGTGAATATTGGGTGGGAGGATACATGAGGGACATGCTGAGGGCATGGGGGATAGGCGGGTGCATGAGGAATATGTGGGCACGGAAGTGAAGAGTGAGGTTTAAAGGGCATTAGCCCTGATTTTGGGAGCTGAGCTGCTGTCCTAGAAAAATGAGGAGCCTTCTAATGAGCCAGGCTCAGTACATGCACTCCTCCTGCACTGCAAAGTGACTCACAAAACCTGAAGATATCTCCTCATGTCTCTCAGAGACAAAGTATGTGGGAATGATTTTTGGAGGTGGGCTCAGATTTTCAGTGTTGGGACCAGGCCTGATTCATATTTTCCAAACCCAAGGTGAAAATCTGAATCCTCATGTTAAGGGTTGGAGTAAATGATTAACCCATAAATCTTACATTATTGGGAAGGACAGAATCAGGTTTGATTGTGATACCCTCATGTTCAAACAGCTTCACATTAGTCACCGTCTGGACTTCTAGACCTCCATAAAAAGACCAGCAACAGAAGTTACCGTTACTCTGCCTGAGAATAGCCAATGCAGCACAAAATGGGGATTTATCTTGGGCCTTTACCTGGCCTGTGTGGTTCAATTAACCCTTTGCCAAATCTGTTTTGAGTGATCCTTCAACTGTGTTTCTGTTTAATTCCTGTGGTTAGCCTATGTCAAACTTTACTCCATTAAAAGAATTAAAGCTTAAGTTACAGAATAAATTCAGAAAGTTAAAAAAAGTTAACCAATACAGTTTTCATAAAATTTCATCTAACCATAATTATAATGAAAAACCACATGACTGGACTTGGAATTAGTTGTTCAAAATTAAATGTGAACTTCATCAACTTAATTAAATCAGAGAGAAGGATGTGAGCAAAGCCTGACATTTAACAGTGGCAAAACAGGTTAAAGTACATACAAAAATAACTTCTAATTTTGGAACAATGCTCACACAAAATTGCAGATTCTAATTTGCTTTTGTTTGAAACAGCCAAAGTTAAATAATTTTAATAACCTAAAGATACAAATCTATGATCAGAAAATCCCTGATATTCCTATCTATGCCGTGGAACATTATGATTGAACATAGCATCCCGAGGTTAAGTGAGAAGGGGAAAGAAGATAAAGCATTCAGGGTCAGGAAAAGGGACAGAGTAAGCTCCGTTATGACATTCCGTACCATCCACCTCCCTCCCTCACCACTCCAGCACCAACACCCTTACAATCAGCAGCTTGATATGGCTGTGTTCACATGGAGATAATAGCCTCAGAGGTGGGGTTCCAGACTATTACTGGGATCTATGTAACTCAAATCCAGTGAGTTCAAGACTTCAGAAGGGGATTCAGAAGGGAATGAGAGAGCAGAGAGAAAATAAAACTTAGAATTAAAATCAGTGCAACTAAATGAGCCAAACACATTGGGCGGGATCTTTCAGTCCCACTGACAGTGACCCTCCACTGCCGGTTCCATGGCAGCAGAGGGTGCAAACAACAGGAAACCCCATTGACAGCAACAGGACCAGTAGATCCTACCATCAGCCAGCCAGTGGTGGGCTACCCCATCAAACATTGTGTGTGTGTGTGTGTGTGGGGGGGGGGGGGGGGGGTGGGGGGTGCGGCGGTGGTGGTGGAAGGTGGCAGGGGGATGGTGGAAAATCCCACCATTGTTTACAGATTCAAGTTGGATAAGGGGGTCCTGCAAGTGTTCAAAATATGGAATCATGTAGCTATATGTATTAATACATTAGTAATACAGAAAAAATAACCTAATTTCAAAACCTAAACCTTCTCCAGTGAAATATATGTATTAGTAACGCTGTTCCTCAAGTTTAGCTGCCCGAATGATAGATGGATGATAGATTTCCCATTATCAAAACAGAAAAATTAGAATGTACTACACTTAAATCCCGAGAGCAATTTTTTTCAAAACCTATCCTTATAATCAAGAGTTCTGTGTCTATAAGAATTGGGAACTGTATGACAAACCCAGGGGATGAAAAAATATACTCACTGCTTTTTATTATGAGGAATATTTGACCCTGCAAAAAAATGCAACCAATCGAAACCAATTTTATAAGAAAGTACATTTTTAAAATGCAACTTTGCGTTATCAAAACTTTTTATGTACTAAAAATAACGAATGACCACCTCAATAAAGCATCCAATCAAATCCCAGAACTGAATTCCCAAGTGACTAATTATATACTTCTAAAAATGCAACTGCAGCAAAAAATTAAAACAATGTTAAAAACAGCAGACCAATAATCATGCCTGTGCTATCTTCAATCTATTATATTGGCTTTCATCCACACAGCCTTTCTCTTTCTGTAATTATCTTAGATCTTACCTTAAGTCATTGTGACTACTACTTTTAGTCTAAATGCAATAATCTGGTGATGTCCAAGCTTGGAACAGACAAGGGAGTATGAGGAGCAATCCCACATGGTCTCCAGCGCAATATTATTATAGTTAAGGATAATTGTTGTTCCAAAGGCATGTTATCCTGTGCATGAACACTTTGCAACTCATGAAAGATGCAACCTACTTACTGAACAGCAGTCCCAATTTTTCCACAGGACAGGATTATTCCATAGGCAGGGCCAGGGAAAGCATTTGAAGCCTGGAGAGTTTTTGTGTCACAGACAAATTTCCATATAATTCCCATATTAGATCCCAATGCTTGGGGGTCAGTTTATCTCTGTTGGCTGGACGGCTCATTTAAGATGCAGAGCGACACCAACATCGAGGGTTCAATTCCAGTACCAGCTGAGGCTATCCACGAAGGTCCTGCTTTCTCACCCTTGCCCCTCACCTGAGGTGTGATGATCCTCAGGTTACATCATCACCAGTCAGCCTCTGGGACTATGTCAACTTTCAACAGCAAGAGTCACATCTCAGGATTCCCTTGAAGTGATGGATTTTCAGCAGGACATAAAGTTAGTTCCTTCTAGGTTTCTTTTTAACCAGGAGGTCAGTTTTCTGTACTGGCAGAATTGAAAATCAACAGGCTTAGAGACCTTATAATATTGCTGTCTCCTGTGTTTAAAGACATTGATGGTGCTGCCCTTTCTGCTGCTGTCTCTGCAATTGATATTCAGTGTTCTGCAGCATATCAAGGTTTATTTTTTTAAGGGTGACCAACATGGCTGCCTTACCATGTAGTCCTTCACAGCACTAAATATGGTGCTGGGCTGAAGTTAATTAGCCACAACTTGGGTTTTTGTGTGCAAACGTTCACCCTGGGGATCTGAGACAGTTTGGCCAAAAGTATCAAAAGGCAGTATATTTTTTTAAAGGTGTAAATATTGATGTTCAAAAAGACTTGACTGTACAAGGGAAAAAGAAAGCTACCAGACACATTCAGTAAGCAATTAGGCAGGCAAATGGTATATTGGCCTTTATTGTAAAGTTATTGGCCTTTATTGTAAGGTTATTGGAGTACAGGTATAATAAAATCTTGCCACAATTGTAGAGAACTTTGGTGAGACCACACCTTGAAGTATCGTGTGTAGTTTTGGTCTATGTATCCAAAGGATGTATATAGTTGTCTTGGAGGTGGAGCAGCAGAGATTTACTAGATTGGCCCCTGAGATGATAGGGTTGTTCTATGATGAGGGACTGAGGAAATTGGTCCTACATTCTTTGTACTTTAGAAAACTGAGAGGTGATCTCATTGAAACATATAAGATTTTGAAAAATCTTGAAAGGACAGCCTCTAAGGGCCCGATTTTACCATCAAGTTGCACCCATTTTCAGGCGCAAAAACTCAGTAAAGTCGGGCATGAGGCAAGTAGCGCGATCCGCGCCTGCCTCCGCACCAGTTCCCCCTTTTCCAAGACCCGAAAATGGACGCGATCGGTACCATGCCTAAAACGGGCACGTTGGCCATTTAAATGCATTTGCATGCATTTAAATTGAACTTTACCCAACTTTACCAGCACTTCCCCCTTTACCACCGCTTTTGCCAATCTGGAATTGGCGTGAAACAGACATGCTCCATAAAAGTCCGATTCGGGCGCTCCATCAGTGAGGGTTAGTGAGGAGGTAAGTGCATAACGTCTGACAGCTCTCTGCTGTTCACAGGTGTCCTTTTGTTGCGGTCATTTTCTTTCTCGGGTCGGTGGCGGCTCTGCGAGTGTGTGGGGGTGGGGGGGCTGTTGCTCCGCAGGGTCTCCGATGTCCAACTTGCAGCACTGACCCGGGTCTCAGCACTGGCCTCGGGTCTTGTGGTGCTGCTGGGTCCTAGTGCACTCAGCTCGCTTCCAGCTGAAGGATGTGCACAAAGCCCTTGCAAATAGCACTGCTGCAGCCTCTCAACTTTGCAAGGAGCTGTGATTGTGGGGAGCATGTGGCTGCAGGTATTCGGGTGGGGAGGGGGGGCTGTGATTGTGGGGAGCATGTGGCTGAGGGAATTGGGGGGGCTGTGATTGTGGGGAGCATGTGGCTGGGGGAATTGGGGGCGGCTGTGATTCTGGGGAGCATGTGGCTGGGGGAATTGGGGGGTATGGACAGTGACTGTTGATGTGCTAGGGACAAGCAGCGTTCCTTAACCTCTACATGTGTTCCTCTCCATCTCCCCTCTCCCCACCTGCCCCCCCCCCCCCCCACTCCTTCAGAGTGACGAGATGGCTTTTGCGATGCAACCGATCGATCTTGCTGTTCTTTTGGTTGCTGCTGGAGCTGAGGAGGAGGAGGAGCAGGAGAATGAGTTGTGGGCATAGGAGGCCCATGACTTACCACTTGCAGGAGTAGCGGGAGATGATCACCAGAGGCAGGAGGTGGCCACCATTCACCCGGGGTGGGGGGGCAGGAGAAGGAGGGAGCAGAGACACCGGCAGTTCTGTGCACGAGTGTCATTTGAACAGATGTCGGACACCGTGTGCCGCTGACATCTCCGCCTCTGAAAGTAGACGGTGCAAACCCTGTGCAACCTGTTGCAGGACCTGGCACCTTGGGGGGTGGGGGATGGTGGGTACCCACTCTCGGTGGCTGTTAAATTGACGGCCACTCTGAACTTTTATGCGACTGGCTCCTTCCAGACCCCTAGCGGAGATGTCTGTGGCATTTCCCAATCAGCTGCGCACACCTATGTAAGCAGGTCACAGAAGCCCTGTATGTCCGGGCTGGGCAGTACATCAAATTTAACCTAGACCAGGTCCATCAGGAAGGCCGGGCTGTAGGGTTCGCAGCCATTGCGATGATGCCTAACGTTCAGGGGGCCATCAACTGCACCCACACCGCCCTCAAGGCCCCCCGATTCATCAACAGAAATGGGTTCCACTCCCTGAATGTTCAACTAGTGTGTGAACATAACATGAACATTATGCATGTCTGCGCAGGACATCCAGGTAGTGTGCACGACATCTTCATTGTCAGGAGCTCGGACATTCTGGAGGCATTTGAGGAGGAGCCCAGGCTGTGGGAGTGGCTCCTGGGTGATATGGGTTACCCGCTTCGGACATGGCTGATGACGCCTGTGTCTGAGGCCTGTGTCTGAGGCAGAGACCCGCTATAATGAGGCCCATGTAGCCACCCGCGCGATAGGGGAGAGGTGCATTGGACTCCACAAAATGCAATTCCGGTGCCTGAACTGATCTGGTGGGGCCCTCCAATACAACCCAGTGATCTCTTCCCGCATAGTGGTCGTGTGCTGTGCCTTGCGCAATCTGGCTCTACAGAGAGGTGACCAGATTGGAGGAGGAGGAGAATGTGGAGGCTGACCAGCCGGGCGTCGCTGGGGAGGAGACCAGCAGGAGGAGAAGGAAGGGGAGGAGGAGGAAGAAGAGGAAGAGCTCGCCAAGGAACACCAACCAGGCGCTGGAGGACTAGCAGCCCAAATGAGGCATGCGAGGGCGGCAAAAGAGGCCCTGATCAGCTGGCAGTTCACTTGCTAGGGGTTTGTGTCTGTGGGTTCCATCCGCAACTCCCCCTCCACCAAAGTGCCTTCTATATCCTGCAACATTGTCACACCAGAGTTGTGGGCCTGGCTACTCTGTGTTACTGAGCTAAGCACCATTATGATGATCCCTGATGCAAACTAGTCTGACTCCTACCTGAGCTCCGCATGCATGCTGGCACCTGGGCCCACATCTCTGTAGTGGGTAAGGGATCTGAAACCCCCATACAGGGCCCTGGGGCAGGTGGGGAATGGGAGGGAATTGTTCATGGGTCTGGGGAACCAATGGCTTCCCTTTCTCAGTGACGCAGCATTGAGGGGCCTCCCGAACTGACATCAACATGAAGCATCCCTCCGGCGATCATCAATGGAAGAGGATTCCTATTTGAGACAAATCTGAGACAAATTATTCACAGGTGGGTGGTGAAAAAACATTTAATTGCAATAAAGGCATTTAACTAAGACCTTCGAACATCAAAACATGTAAACAGAAAATGTTAAGGTGCTTAAATATCTTTCTAACTAGAGCAGCCCTTCACCCGTGCCATCTCAGTGCAACTACAACTTCCTAACCTGACGTGACCTAGCACTACGTCTCAGTGACTCCCCAGAATGTACATCGGAGGTGGAGGGAACCAGCTGCCTACCATGCCCCGTGACCTGTGATGCACATGGCAGATGTCCTCTGGAGGCCCTGGGCTTTGAGGGCCCTGGCCTGCTTCCAGATGTCTGGGATGTTTCCATGACACCCTCTTCATTCCGCTGCCCCTAAGATGCCCCAGTGTCAGGAAGGGGGAGTCAGAAGGTGTAGCCACAGCCACAGTCTCTGGCTGGAAGGCCCTGGCATGGGCTCGAGCACTTCCTCCTCCCTTGGGGTTCCTGTGGGCCCCTGGGTCAATCCATGGAACAATGGTGCTTCTGCAGTGAACTCCAGTGTCGCCTGGCACTGCCAGTCCTGGAGGACCACCTGGGTCCTACCCATGGTGGTTGAGCCCTCTGAAATGGTCATTTGAGTCGGTGGCCATCTCCCAATGGCCGCAGCAAGTGCCGTCTGAGACTGGGCCATGGTCTGCAAGCATCAGCCATGACCCTCTGCGACTGGGCCATTTTCTCAAGGGCTGCTGCCATAGACTGCTGTGTTTCAGGGCTGTCCCACTGGGTCTCCTGCAAGCTCTCGAGCCTCTCAGCCATGGGCCACAGAATCTCGAGAAGCCTGTTCAGTCCCTCAGCTGTGGCCTGCTGTGACTCAGCCATCGCTTGGAGCCTACCACTCATGGTGAAGATCCCCTGCCCCAGGCTTTCCACTGCAGACGCCACCCTTGCAGTGTTGGCTTGGGTACCATGCAAGACAGGCATTAGCTGGTCCACCTGAAAGCTTTGGGACTCCTCCCAACAGCCTCGCAGTTGGTCCAGTGTAGCCATCAGCCCCTCCTGCATTCCCTGGCTCTGTTGCTGCATCTCCTGCAGCTGAGGGAGAAGTGATCTCAGAGGCCCAGCATGTAGCCTGGGGCCAGCTGAGTTCTCGCCTCCGGCAGGCCCCTGCATGCCAGAGGCCTCAGACATTCCCTCCTCCACCCGATGTACATTATCAGATGTGTCGTGCTCACCAGAGAGTGACCCAGGAGCCTCACCACTAACTGGACCCACCAACGTGTCAGTATCTGGGATGGTGATTTGTGAGGTGGAAGCTGACACCAAAACTGTGCCACCCTCGGAAGTCCCTTCACCCATATCCTCCGTGCTCTCATCCGAGCTGTCTGGACTCGGATGGGTGGGAGCTGCAGTATGGGCCTGGAGACCAGAAGGCCCCGGGGCATCCGGATGTGACCCTGCAACACAGGACACAAGGTTAAGTGCAAGGGAAGGAGAGGAATCCGGGATGCCACAGACGAGATTCACATTTCTCCATTAAACATAGAACAAATTATATTTACAGGAACAGGCCCTTCGGCCCTTCAAGCCTGTACTGACCAGGCTGTCCATCTGATTTGGCCTTTCCGGGGACCAGATGCCTCTATTCCCATCCCATTCACATCGTTGTAGAGATGTCCATTAAAGGTCATTATCGTATCTGCATACACAACCTCCCCCGGCAGCAAATTCCAGGCACACGCTACCCTCTCTTTGCAAATAAACATGCCTTGTACATCTCCTTTAAACCTTGCCCCTCGCACCCGAAACTCGTGCCCCCGAGAAGTTGCCTCAAAGTGAGTGGAGGAATGACAGGTGCTCACGTCTTGACAGCAGCCCGACCATGCTGTCACTGACAGCCCGCATCTCCCCTTCCCTTGACAGCTCCAGCACCTGCTCCTCAAAGGGGGTGAGGACCTGGAGGTCTAGCTCACCACCCACTGTCTCCGCCCTCTCATGAGTGTTGTGGTTGGTCTTCTCCTGTGGAGACAGAAGGAGCCATGAAAGAAATGTTGGCATGACTCCTGCAGAGTATCAGGTGGTGGCACTTAGAAAGCAAGCGCAGTGGCTCTTGGGGGATAGGAAGGAGCTGCTTGGGGGTCAGGAGCTGGAAGCCTGCAGGATGCTGGGGATGGGACGAACTGGGGGAAATTTGGGGTAAGATGCAAGATGGGGTTCAGCACCCAGCCTTGCTGCACGGATGAGGTCATTAACTTTTTTCCGGCACTGCTTTGCGGTTCGGGAGGCCAGTGCCCTGGCACTGACCGAGGCAGCGACTTCCTCCCAGGTCGCATTCCCATCAGCCTCCCTGGGTCTGCGTCCTCCTGGGGGGGGAAGAGGGTGTCCCGTCTCGCCTCTGCTGCATCCAGTAGCCTCCCCAGGTTGCCCTCAGAAAATCGGTGGGCTGGTCGTGCACACATTTTGTGCAGGACTGCCTGCCTGTCCATTCTTGAGTTTTTAATGAAGCTGCTCCTCGTTAGGGCAGATCAGCTGCAGGCAGTTTGGCAGAGCATTCCAGCAAGTTCCATGCAGTTTGCTTGTTAGCACTGAGGGGAAGGCAAGTGAGCACTTGCAGGTGTGCTGACGGGGAGAGGGCGGGTGGTGGATCAGTGCCTCAATGATTGGGGGCAAGGGAGAGAGAGGGAGGTGTCACACAGCCATCGCAGTCCAGAGGAGATGGAAGCCTTGTGCGGGACGGTCTGGGGTGGGAGTGAGGAGGATCACCCTGTCCGATATCTGTAGGGTGGAGGGAGGAGGGTGGATCTTTTTGCCTGAGATTGGTGTGGGGGAATGGGGGTGTCCGCTGCCACTCTGCCTGAGATTAGTGGGGGAAAGGGGGAGGGCCCGGGATCATTCTTGGTGGCAAGTGGGTGGGGGGATAATGGAGTCAGTAATGCTGTGGGGGTGAGGCAATGTCTGTGGGGGCCAGGAGGAGGCATTATCCGGCCTGGGTGGGAAGTAATGGGGAGCTACATTCTATCATTTGTTTTTCTGCGCATGTGCAGTTGGAGGTGCCGATCGGAGCTGCAGGGTTTCGGGCACGTTAAGCCCCGCCCACAGGCTTGTGCAGCGCGGTTCAGGATCGCTGATATTGTTACAGGCAGAGTGCGTGTGGGGGCGCCAGAGAACGGGTCTAAAAGTCGGATCTGAAACACTCCCAGATTCAAGTCCGCCCAGCACTTTGAATCAAAATGGCAAAATAGGGCCCTGAGAAATTGTTTCCTCTGGCTGAGGAACCTAGAACGCAGGAGTACAGCCTTGGAAACAAGAGGTCAATCATTTTGGATTGTGATGAGTTGAAATATCTTCAGCTCTCCTGCCTCTGAGCTGGAAGGCCTACTCCAGAGCTTGCTGGTCATGAAAGAAACTAGCCACAAGTGCGAGCAAGTCAGCATGTATTGGCGTTAGCCCCCAGTCTGGATAGATGGGAAGGGTTGGTGGCAGGAAGGCCATCCAGCTGTCAAAGCACCTGCCAAATCCTGAAAAATTATGGTCAATGAGCCAGAATTGTGGAGACAATCATGAGGAAAACTGAAAGAGAAAGAAAAGGAAAGAAAAGAGAAACTTCTTCACCCAGAGAGTCGTAAATATTTGGAATTGTTTACCCCAGAGAGTGCTCGGGCCGGGAGGGGGCGGAGTCGGGGTCTGAGCTGGGAGGGAGGTTGGAGCCAGGTTGGGGGTTCGGAGCCAAGAGGAGGAGGGTCTGAGCCGAGAGGATGGGGGTGGAGCAGGAGTGGGAGTTGGAGCTGGGACGGAGGGAGGGTCAAGGCTGGGAGGGATGTTGGAGCTGGGAGGGGGTTGGAACCTGAGCCAGAGCTGGAGGGGGTTCAGGCTGGGATGGGGGTCAGAGGGAGGGGTGGTGTCAGAGGTGGGAGGGGGGTCGGAGCCAGAGAGGGTCAGAGTCGAGAGGAGGCTACCCCAGAGAGTAAATCTTTGGAATTGTCTACCTCAGAGAGGTGGGCTTGCTCCATTATTGAGTCTATTCAAGACTGAGATCGATATATTTTTGAACTCTCTGGGAATCAAGGGATATGGGGGGCAGGCAGGAAAATGGAGTTGGGGTAAAAGATCAAGATCATATTGAATAGCAGAGTAGGTACGTGGGACTGAATGGTTTAATAAAGCTCTTGTTTCTTAAGTTGATTCAGAAAAATAATGAGATGCATTTCTGAATAAATAAAAACAGGCGACGTATTTATAAACTTAGCAGTTTAAAAAGGCTAGAATGAAAAACATCTTAAGCACTAAGAGCTATCATTATTAATATTGACTAAATTAAACCATTCAACAGAAATTATTTCCTGATTTAGCAGAATGAAGTCATTGAGGTTTGGAATATATAAATTTGATAGTGGTCGGACTGACATCTGATGACACAAAGTTGGATTGGTTCAGTGGCCTTTTCTCTACATGCTACATAATTAAAAATAAATTGTGTAATAAAATAAATCTCAAGCAAGAGAATGCTGGCGTTAGCAATGGAAAGCTTTCCATTTGGCCATTCATCCTCAGCATAGCATAGTTCAATGTGACAATGTGGCATATTTTTCCACAAGTATCATATGTCTTCCCCAAGCAAATGTGCCAATTTGCTGTCAAATCTTTAGAGGCTAAGGGAAGATTTGGGCTGTGGGCCCATGAACGATGGGGACAGAGGATAGAAATCTCCCATCCTGCCCAGGGCGGGTTTGGTAACAGATGGGAGCGGAGAACCTGGGAGGAGCCAAAATGTCAGAAACCCGCCGGTGTAAAATCACATGATGGCACAATGGTTAGTACTGCTGCCTCACAGCGCCAGGGACCCGGGTTCGATTCCCAGCTTGGGTTACTGTTTGTGGAGTCTGCATGTTCATCCCGTGTCTGCTTGGGTTTCTTCCGGGTGCTCCGGTTTCCTCCCACAGTCCGAAAGATGTGCAGGTTAGGTGCATTGGCTGTGCTTAATTCTCCCTCAGTGTACTCGAACAGGCGCCAGAGTGTGGTGACTAGGGGGTTTTCACAGTAACTTCATTGCAGTGTTAATGAAAGCCTACTTGTGACGCTAATAAATAAACTTTAGACTTTTAACAATGGCTGGTTAATGGCGAGTTGGTCTTTCCACTGGTTGGTAGGTGAACACAGTCATTTGCATTTCATAAATGCTCATTAAAACTTCTGCCCGCTGGAATCCTGTCAGGCTTTCTAATCTTGTCACACCAGCCGGAGATTTGGTGGTCTGAAACCTGGTTGCTAAAATGTGTCTTGCACAAAGTGATCCTCAGTTCATAAGAGACTTCGAGGTGAATGCAACAGAGCTTGTGGCCATCGTGCTGCACTGCTTCTCATGTGCTCTCCACCACTCTGCTCTCATCTTCATGGACAGCACCGTGCTGTTGGACCCCAGAGCAATACTGTGCCTGGGGCTGGGGATTACATTGGTCTCCTTCCCCCGGTACCACTCACCAGTGTCTATCTAGACAGCACTGTGCCATGGGACTCACAGTAAGAAGTCTAACAACACCAGGTTAAAGTCCAACAGGTTTATTCGGTAGCAAAAGCCACTGTCTTTCGGAACCAGCTGTCCCTTCGTCAGGTGGGTGGGAGTTCTGATCACAACCAGGGCACAAAGACACAAACTCAATTTACATGAATAATGATTGGAATGTGAGTCTTTACAGCCAACCAGGTCTTAAAGATACAAACAATGTGAGCGGAGGGAGCATTAAGCACAGGTGAAAGAGATGTCTATTGTCTCCAGACAGGACAGCTAGTGAGATTTTACACATCCAGGCAGGTTGTGGGGGTTACAGATAGTGTGACATGAACCCAATATCCCAGTTGAGGCTGTTCTCATGTGTGCGGAACCTGGCTATCAGTCTCTGCTCAGCGACTCTGCGCTGTCGTGTGTCGTGAAGGCCGCCTTGGAGAACGCTTGGAGAACATGGGACTCATGCAGCCACCGCAACAAAGGTCCAAGGTCTGCCTGGGGGTTGGGAAGAGGATGGACTATGGAAGGCAGAGGGAAGGCCGAGGGGAGGGAAGCTGGAGCCCAGCAAGGCTGCATGAAAAACTCACAAACAAGGGGCTCTAAGGGCTAGAAAGAGGATGCACACTGATGACAGATTATGGGGTGGGTGCCTGTTACTGTGACACATTCGGGATGGCTCATACAGACATTGGTCAGGGCTGCAGTGAGGTGAAGATGCCAGCATTGGACTGGGATGGGCACAATAAGAAGTCTCACAACACCAGGTTAAAGTCCAACAGGTTTATTTGGAATCACAAGCTTTCGGAACACTGCTCCTTCATCAGGTGAGTGGAGGTAGGTTCACAAACACGGTATATATAGGCAAAGACACAATTGCAAGATAATTATAGATTGGAATGTGAAGAATGGTTGGAATGCAAGTCTTTACAGGAGATCAAGTCTTTACAGGTACAGACAGTGTGCGTGGACAGAGGGATAATCACAGGATGCAGTGCTTTGTGAAGGTCACTGCTGTTCATAGTCCCCTTTAGAAATAGGAACTATGTCAAAGCTCCCATTTACATTCAGGGGCTGACAGACAGGAGTCACAGAGTGCAGGCTATTCTGATGCAAAATTTGATCTAATTTGATTTATTATTATCACATGTATTAGTATACAGTGAAAAGTATTGTTTCTTGCACGCGATACAGACAAAGCATACTGTTCATAGAGAAGAAAAGGAGAGGGTGCAGAATGTAGTGTTACAGTCATAGCTAGGGTGTAGAGAAAGATCAACTTAATACGAGGTAGGTCCATTCTGATGGCAGCAGGGGAGGAGCTGTTCTTGAGTCAGTTGGTACACGACCTCAGACTTTTGTGTCTTTTACCTGATGGAAGAAGGTGGAAGAGAGAATGTCCGGGGTGTGTGGGGTCCTTAATTATGCTGGCTGCTTTTCCGAGGCAGCGGGAAGTGTAGACAGAGTCAATGGATGGGAGGCTGGTTTGAGTGATGGATTGGGCTTCATTCATGATCCTTTGTAGTTTCTTACGGTCTTGGGCAGAGCAGGAGCCATACCAAGCTGTGATACATCCAGAAAGAATGCTTTCTATGGTGCATCTGTAAAAGTTGGTGAGAGTCGTAGCGAACATGCCAAATTTTCTTAGCTTCCTGAGAAAGTAAAGTTGTTGGTCGGCTTTCTTAACTATAGCATCAGTGTGGAGGGACCAGGACTGGTTGTTGGTGATCTGAACACCTAGAAACTTGAAGCTCTCGATCATTTCCTCCTTGTCCCCATTGATGTAGACAGGGGCATGTCCTCCACTATGCTTCCTGAAGTTGATGACTATCTCCTTCATTTTGTTGACATTGAGGGAGAGATTATTGTCGTTGCACCAGTTCATCAGATTCTCTCTCTCTTTCCTGTACTCTGTCTCATCATTGTTTGACATCTGACCCACTACGGTGATGTCATCAGCAAACTTGAAAATCGAGTTGGAGGGGAATTTGGCCACACAGTCATAGGTGTATAAGAAGTACAGCAAGAGGCTGAGGACATGGCCTTGTGGGGCACCGGTGTTGAGGATGATTGTGGCGGAGGTGTTGTTGCCTATCCTTGCTGATTGCGGTCTGTGAGTTAGGAAGTCTAGGATCCAGTTGCAGAGGGAGGAGCCGAGGCCCAGGCCACGGAGTTTGGAGATGAGTTTTGTAGGAATAATGGTATTGAAGGCTGAGCTGTAGTCAATAAATAGGAGTCAGACAGGTGTTCCAGGGTTGAGTGTAGGGCCAGGGAGATGGCTTCTGCTGTGGACCTCTTGCGGTGATAGGTGAACTGTGGTGGATCCAAGCAATCTGGGAGGCCAGAATTAATTTGTGTCATGACTAATCTTTTGAAGCACTTCATAATGATGGATGTCAGAGCCACCGGCCGATAGTCATTAGTCATCAGCTGCCTGGCTGAAATGGGAAGCAGTCACAGATGAGAAGCAGTCCAGAGGCTATGTGGATCTCAGTCTGACATCAGAGAAAGGAGACAGTGCAGAAGAGCAGTGGCCATGCAGCAGGACAATCATTGGGAGATTGGCCTACCCAAGCTGCAGGGAGAGGCAAGAGCTGTGTGCTTCGGAGGAAAAATGCACAGCTTGGTGTGCAGGGCTGCTCTATAGTCTACATTCCTGGATGTGGCGCGCTCTGTACTGGGCTGCAAGGGGGCATGGTGATGGTCACAGGGGACATCTGCAACCTGTGGATAGGATCCACATAATACAAGGGGGCGGGAGGGGAGGAAGTATGTGAAGCATGCTGCCTGTGCCACGGGAGGGTGAGGGCAGGAATGGAGTGAGGTGGAGAATGAATGTGTGGCTGAGGGACTGGTGCAGGGGGCAGGGATTCAGATTCCTGGACCATTGGGACCTCTTTAGGGGCAGGTATGACCTGTACACAAAAAACGGGTGGCACTTGAATCCCAGGGGGACCAATATCCTGGCGGGAAGGTTGGCTAAGGCTACTGGGGAGAGTTTAAACTAGATAGGTTGGGGGAGGGGATCGAGACGAGGTGACTGGGAGCGAGGAAGTTAGCTCGCAAACAGAGAAGGGTTATAGACAGTGCAAGAGGGAGGATGGACGGGGGATAGAGAAGGAGAGAGCTCGGACCAAAGGATTGAGATGTGTTTACTTTAATGCCAGGAGTATAGTGAATAAAGGGGATGAGCTCAGAGCGTGGATCGATGCCTGGAAGTGTGATGTGGTGGCCATTACGGAGACTTGGATGTCTCAGGGACAGGACTGGATACTCCAGGTGCCGGGATTCAGATGTTTCAGGAAGGACAGGGAGGGAGGCAAGAGAGTGGGTGGAGTGGCACTGCTGATCAGGGATAGTGTCACGGCTGTAGAGAAGGTGTATGTTGTGGAGGGATTGTCTACAGAGTCTCTGTGGGTGGAAGTTCAGAGTGGGAAGGGGTCGATCACTTTGCTGGGAGTTTTCTATAGGCTGCCCAATAGTAACAGGGAGGTGGAGGAGCAGATAGGGCAACAGATCCTGGAGAGTTGCAATAATAGCAGAGTTGTTGTGATGGGAGACTTTAATTTCCCAAACATAGATTGGAATATCTCTAGGGTAAGGGGATTGGATGGGGAGGAGTTCGTTAGGTGTGTTCAGGAGGGTTTCCTGACACAGCATGTGGACAAGCCTACAAGAGGAGAGGCTGTACTTGATCTGATACTGACCAATGAACCTGGACAGGTGTCAGATCTCTCAGTGGGAGAGCATTTTGGGGATAGCAATCATAACTCTATCTCCTTTATGCTTGCATTGGAAAAAGAGAGGATCAGGCAAGCTAGGAAAGCGTTTATATGGAGTAAGGGGAAATATGAAGACATAAGGCAGCAAATTAGAGGACTAAATTGGAAGGAGGTATTCTCGGGGAAATGTACTGAAGAGAGGTGGCAGTTTTTCAAGGAATGTCTGTCTAGAGTTCTACAGGACAACGTTCCGAGCAGACAGGGAGGAGTTGGTAGGTTAAAGGAACCGTGATGCACGAAAGATGTGCGGGACCTAGTCGAGAAGAAAAGGAAAGCGTACAAAAGGTTCAGAGAGCTTGGCGAAGATAGGGATCTAGATGAGTATACGGCTTGTAGGAAGGGACTAAAGAAGGAAATTAGGAGAGCCAGAAGGGGTCACGAGAAGGCCTTGGCAGGTAGGATTAAGGAAAACCCTAAGGCCTTCTATAAATATGTGAAGAGTAAAAGGATGAGACATGAAGGAATAGGGCCTATAAAAGGTGAAGGCGGGAAAATCTGTACGGAACCAGTAGAAATGGCAGAGGTGCCTAATGAGTATTTTGCCTCGGTTTTCACAGAGGAGAAGAACATGGGTGGATGTACTGCGGGCTTGCGGTGGACTCAAAAGATTGAGTATGTGGACTTTAACAAAGAGGTTGTGCTGGAAACTTTGAATGGCATCAAGATAGATAAGTCGCTGGGTCCGGATGGGATGTACCCCAGGTTACTATGGGAGGCGAGGGAAGAGATTGCAGAGCCTCTGGAGATGTTCTTTGCGTCGTCGATGGAGACGGGAGAGGTGCCGGAGGATTGGAGGATTGCAGATGTGGTTCCTATTTTCAAGAAGGGGAATAGGGATAGCCCAGGAAATTACCGACCGGTGAGTCTAACCTCAGTGGTTGGTAAGCTGATGGAGAAGATCCTGAGGGTCAAGATTTATGAGCATTTAGAGAGGTTTAGTATGCTCAAGAATACTCAGCATGGCTTTGTCAATGGCAGATCGTGCCTTACGAGCCTGGTGGAGTTCTTAGAAAATGTGACGAAACACATTGACGAAGGGAAAGCGGTAGATGTGGTTTATATGGATTTTAGCAAGGCGTTCGATAAGGTCCCCCATGCAAGGCTTCTAGAAAAAGTGAGAGGGCATGGGATCCAAGGGGCTGCTGCCCTGTGGATCCAGAACTGGCTTGCCCAAAGAAGGCAGAGAGTGGGCATAGATGGGTCTTTTTCTGAATGGAGGTCGGTCACCAGTGGTGTGCCCCAGGGATCTGTTCTGGGACCCTTGCTGTTTGTCATTTTCATAAATGACCTGGATGAGGAAGTGGAGGGATGGGTTGGTAAGTTTGCTGACGACACGAAGGTTGGTGGGGTTGTGGATAGTCTGGAGGGATGTCAGAAGTTACAGAGGGACATAGATAGGATGCAAGACTGGGCGAAGAAGTGGCAGATGGACTTCAACCCAGATAAATGCGTAGTGGTCCAATTTGGCAGGTCAAATGGGATGGAGGAGTACAATATTCAGGGAAAGACTCTTAGTACTGTAGAGGATCAGAAGGACCTTGGGGTCCGGGTCCATAGGACACTAAAATCGGCCTCACAGGTGGAGGAGGTGGTTAAGAAGGCTGGCCTTTATCAATCGAGGGATTGAGTTTAGGAGTCCGGGGATAATGATGCAGCTATATAAGACCCTCGTCAGACCCCACTTGGAGTACTGTGCTCAGTTCTGGTCGCCTCATTACAGGAAGGATGTGGAAATGATTGAAAGGGTGCAGAGGAGATTTACAAGGATGTTGCCTGGATTGAGTGGCATGCCTTATGAGGATAGGCTGAGGGAGCTCGGTCTTTTCTCCTTGGAGAGAGGTAGGATGAGAGGAGACCTAATTGAGGTATATAAGATGTTGAGAGGCATAGATCGGGTGGACTCTCAGAGGCTTTTTCCCAGGGTGGAAATGGCTGCTGCGAGAGGACACAGGTTTAAGGTGCTGGGGGGTAGGTACAGGGGAAATGTTAGGGGGAAGTTTTTCACACAGAGGGTGGTGGGCGAGTGGAATTGGCTGCCGTCAGTGGTAGTGGAGGCAAACTCAATGGGGTCTTTTAAGAGACTCCTGGATCAGTACATGGGACTTAATAGGATGGGGGGTTACAGGTAGGCCTAAAAGGTAGGGATATGTTCGGCACAACTTGTGGGGCCGAAGGCCCTGTTTTGTGCTGTAGTTTTTCTATGTTTCTAAGCACTCATGGGTGGTGAGTGATGGAACAATGTCTGTAGGTAGGTGATGGTGCACACATCCTCCAGATAGGGTGGGTACAGGTTCACATGAGGCACGGGCCTTTTGTTGCTGATGGCTCGGGTGGAGTGTGTTAATGTCCACCACCACAATGACAGGATCCAGTATTAATGGGGGAGGCTGCAGAACAACAGGTAGACTCTGCTCTTCTAGATGAGTTTGGGCGAGAGTAACCTAGTCTGTTTCAGGTTCTCTTTCTTCTATTTGTTCTGAACTTGGAGTGAACCCAAATTCTCAGCCAGCATCTTTAATACCTCAGGTGTCTGTGTTTTATTTCATCTACCTGCTTAGCTATGGCTTTTAGTTGTTCTATGTCTAGGGACACAAAGAAGATGGCAATAAGCTGCCTATCAATATCTCAATGTGTGTTCCCAATAAAATTTCCGTTTTTTGGGACAGACCAGCTGCTGTCTCCAGTTCTCACTCTGGTGAGGAGGATAAAGCTGACTGATGCTGTGTCCCGCATCGTGTGTACCACACAGTTCAAAGAGCAGCAAAGAAGTTTTCAAAGTTTTGTAAGCTTGAGGAGGATTCCAGTAAAGCGTGGAGGAAGAAAAAAAGAAAAAGAAAAACTCCTATCGCTTTATAAAAAGGGAACATGGAATTACCCTGAAATCCAACAAATTGCTGCAGTGTTTGTTTTAAATCCAGACAATCACTGAAAACCTCTGACCTCACCTGCAACTGGTATTCTCCGAGATCGCCTGTGGCTGAGATTCCCCAACCTCGCCCGTGGCTGAGATTTTCCAGTGCCACTGGAGTGAATGGAGTTTTGACTGTTACACGGGAAACTGGGGTTCAATTCCCCAACGGGGAGCTATGAAGTTTGCCCGACAGTGCAATGGTAGGGTGTCTTTTGGGCAGCACAGTGGCACAGTGGTTAGCATTGCTGCCTTACAGCGCCAGGGACCCGGGTTCAATTCCGGCCTCGGGTGACTGTGTGGAGTTTACACACTCTCCCGTATCTGCGTGGGTTTCCTCCGGGTGCTCTGGTTTCTTCCCACAGTCCAAAGATGTGCGGGTTAGTTTGATTGGCAAGCTAAATTGTCCCTTAGTGTCAGGAGGACTGGCAGAGGTTACAGGATAGGGCCTGGGTGAGTTATGGTCGGTGCAGACTTGATGAGCCATACAACCTCCTTCTGGACTGTCGTTCATGATCTTTCATTTTTCTGTGAGTTTTTCTTTTTTCTCATTTTAATGTCAGAATCTACTTCTGTATTCATTATTTTTTGTTTAGTGTTTTTTCATTTTGAGGAGGTGGAGATGTTGCTATTATTATCCTTTATGTATGTGAGTATGATTAAACATTATAAATGGTTTCCATAGAAACTGCAGTGCGTGTTTGAGGGCTGTGAAAGTTCTAGGTATGAGAACTGTTTTTTAAGTGTGTGTCTCGTCGTGGAGAAACATTAAAATGGCAGCTAAACTCCTTTCCGATGTAATTTAACCCAATTTAAAAGCTGAGGTTTTAGACCTGTCACAGTTTGTGATTGTAGTCATTATTGCTAATGAATGATGCCTGCTTATGTATGTCAATTTGCACTGTAACAATAAGGCTGGGCCAAACAGACAACTGACAATTGCTTTGAAGTACCTGCAATAGTTTGTAAGCATAAAACTATATGACTGTTTTAAAGTTTGAGCTTTGTGCTTTATTCTTATGGGACTTTGCTATGTATCACAGATATAGAATAACAGCATGGCAAACAATGGTGTATCTACTTGGAAAGTGGCTATATGACCATGTTTAAATATTACAGTTTGAGCCTTGTTCATTGTTCACAGTAGAGCCGCCCACTCCCCATCCAATTCATCGCCCATGTCTTTGTTGGCTCTGTCTGCCATTTTGATATTGTTGGGATAATTTAAATTAAGTTTGGTTTGGAAATCTGTTTCGTCTGTTTTTCATTTCTTCCTTCAGTTGAGATTTTTCAGGTAGAAAGCAGGTATTGCATTAAACATGCTGCGATGTATTTTCATTTTATATACCCAAAGGAAAATATAAAATGACCAGAGTTGGTGTTTGGATTGTTGATCAATTATTAATCTCTGTAAATAATGAAACTTTTGTTTTCAAAATGCATCTGCGTACACATACTTAAATATTCTCATTGTTCTGAATGTTGGAAATTGTCCTGAAAAAATATTGAATTAAATTCATTTCTGGGTCCAGTAGTGTAGTGGTTATCTTACTGGATTTTCAATCCAAAGACTCCAGTTTAAAAGCAAAATTGGGAAACAAAGGTCCGACCTGTGTCAATGTTTCACTCCCCAGTCTAATCCCACACTGCTGCTTTCTTTGTACCCTTCAAACTCACTTCTTTTCAAAAGCAACTGTTAAATTGTCCTTCGAAATAATTCATGGACTCTGCTTTATGGCAGCAAATTCTATATTCAAAAGTGCTAATCGTTGCACTGCAAACTCTCATCATTTTGCTTTACGTGAGTGATGCGCGATATAACACACGAGAGGCGTGATGTACTCGGGAAATAAAGGCTTTTATTGCCAACAATAACAGAGCTACTATATACAGTACACGATCCCAGACTAAAGGGTCACCAGGCAGAGCAGTGACCTTTATACCTCTCCCAGGAGGCGGAGCCGACTGGGGTGTACCATAACAACTATATGAACAGGTAGAACAGCCCAACCCTAACCCCAACAGTAACATATATACAGACTCATAGTACTGGCCAGACCATAGCTCAGCACTACCTGGTGGGAACCAACAATGGTTCACCACAGTGAGCATGTGCAGGCTGTCCTCTGCTACCCCGGCCTTTGTGCCACTTTTTAGGTATGATCCTCAACTCATTTATAGATATCAATCGAGGTTCATTGTTTCCCCTGAAGTTCCACTCCAGAAAGTTGAGTTCCTAATCCAGAGTGACCATTAATTGCAGTACTTTGGAGTTCTGCGTTGTTAAATGTGTCTTTCTAAACTGAGGCCCCATTCTCCTTCTCACGTGGGGCGGCACAGTGGCACAGTGGTTAGCACTGCCGCCTCATGGTGCCAGGGACCCGGGTTCGATTCCCGACCTTGGGTGACTATGCGGAGTTTGCACATTCTCCCTGTGTCTGCGTGGGTTTCCTCCGGGTGCTCTGGTTTCCTCTCACAGTCTGAATGACGTGCTGGTTAGGTGCATTGGCCATGCTAAATTCTCCCTCAGTGTACCCGAACAGGCGCTGAAGTGTGGCGACTAGGGGATTCTCACAGTAACTTCATTGCAGTATTAATGTAAGCCTACTTGTGATACTAATAAATAAACTTAAAGGTTCCCATATCATTATTCGAAGAAGAAAAGGGGAGTTCTTCCCAGTGCTCTGGTCTATATGGCCTTGTTCTAATGTTGACTTATTCCCTCTAGTTTTGGATTCCCACTCCTCCACCCAACCTTGACCAACACCAAAAGTAGATATTTTGGTCACTGTTTTTTCTGGAGCCTTGCTGTCATGTTATCCTACATTGCAACTGTGATTATATTTCAAAAGTATCTGTAAAGCAATCTGAGGTGTTCAGAGGTTATCCAAGATGCTTTATAAATACAAGTCCATTCTTCCTAAATGAAGCATTTTACTGGATGGGGCAGTCGAGTCCAATCCCCTCCTTACTCACTGCCCACACTTCCATGGGTACTTCTGCTGGCTGAGATTTACCCCAAATCTACCCCAAGCTGGGGTTTGATGCAAGGATCTTGCTGGTGACTCGTGCTTCATTCTACACTGCACAACCACATTTTACTAACGGAGCTGGCAGGTGAGGCAAGTGTACAATACAGCACGCGGCTCCTTCCTACTAGTCCAGGTTGCGTGCCTGTATCTTGATATTTTGTGCATTCCAGTGAAAGCTTCAGCCAGCATGACCATGCTAAAGTATACTTCAGGATCTAATCCTGTCCTCACACTGCGTCAAGATAGTTTTAATTCAAGTAACGCTGGAAACAGTTCCCATCTCCAGAAAAATGCAGATAAGGCCTGGAATTCTCCAGCCGCTGCTGCCAGCAAGAATGGAGAATTTGGTGCTCAGCCAAATCGCCGTTCACAGCAGCGGGACCGGAGAATCCCAGCCGCGGGTGAAGTCGGGGAAATTCAGATCAAGATTAAAGTTTCTGTGGATCAGTGTGCAATATTTTTCAGCTGTAAGTTTCTAAAGACTGTTGATGCAGTGAAATTTACACAGCATACGTTAGAAATTATCCCCCAATTTAATAACCACTTGTCCATTTGCAGATTAAAATGCATTTCTATCCATTTTAGTTCAATGGAATTATTTGTACATCTTTCTGCGGCTAGTCACTTTATGAAGTTCATTATCCAGTTTTTGGGATGTTTCAATAATAATAAAATGAAGATAATCTTTGGGATCTTTGGGTTTGTACTCGTTGGAATTTAGAAGGCTGAGGGGGGATCTTACAGAGACCTATAAGATAATGAAGGGGCTGGATAGGGTAGAGGTGGAGAGATTCTTTCCACTTAGAAAGGAAGCTAGAACTAGAGGGCGCAGCCTCAAAATAAAAGGGGGTCAGTTTAGGACAGAGTTGAGAAGGAACTTCTTCTCTCAGAGGGTGGTGAATCTCTGGAATTCTCTGCCCACTGAAGTGGTGAAGGCTACCTCGTTGAATATGTTTAAATCACGGATAGATGGATTCCTGATCGGTAAGGGAATTAGGGGTTATAGGGATCAGACGGGTAAGTGGAACTGATCCACTTCAGATCAGCCATGATCTTATTGAATGGCGGGGCAGGCTCGAGGGGCTAGATGGCCTACTCCTGCTCCTATTTCTTATGTTCTTATGTTCTTAAGTGTAAAATTCTTTGCATTTTATGTGATCGTGAAATATTTAGCTCATGTTTGAAATTATTCCAAGTGTTCATATCTCACAGTTTCTGAAGGGAAATATGAAAATCTTACCGATGAAGTGGCACAACTGTGTGGAATAAATAACCAAACTTTATACCGCACCAGTGTGATGGTTACAGCCCAGGACTTGCAATCCCGAGGTTTTGATATGGCAAAATGTGAAAATGGATACAATAAATCTGGTCATTTCTGGGGTGACAAGTTATCGTAAAAACCCATCTGGTTCACCAAGTCCTCACGGAACCATAACTGGCTGGCCATTTGTTATGTCACTGAGTAATCCATTCAGTTGTATAACCAATCACTCACAGGGGAGAAGAATTGGCTGCTTTGGGCCACCAGAGAGGGGCAATAAGTACAGGTTTGGGATTCACCCACATCCGAAGAGTGAGCTGAAAAGAATAGAACAATTGATGCACCTTGTTGGGTAGACACTGAGAGGCAGTGGGTGGAGTGATGGAGGAGTGGGAATCCAAAACTAGAGGGAATAAGTCAACATTAGAACAAGGCTATATAGAAATGAAATCATGAAATACCTTATCACACTCAGCGAAATGGAAGGCTGGAACTTGCTACCACCAAAAGGCTGTGGATGCTGGGGGAATTGTTGTGCATGACTTGGCTACTGTGTTGCCCTGCATTACAGAAGTGACTATACCTCAAAATGGCTGCAAAGTACTTTGGGAAGGCATGATGTGATGAAAGGTGCAATATCAATGCAAGCATTTTCCCTTGTTGAAAAGATTCCTGATGGAATCCTCCCATTTTAAGACTAAGTGCAGTGGTGGGCACCTCCTGCTCGCTGGCCAGAATGCTGGGATCCCGTGCCAGATTCTGTACTTGAAACCTCATTGATTCTGTCCAGGTGAGTTCCCCTCCAAACCACCTGATGGGCCGACAGCTAATTCATCTGCCCACCATCAGCTGGTGGGCCCGAAGGTTCCAGTGCCGTATTGAAATACCAGTTCAGCACACTCATACCATTCTCTCCAACCCACCTGTCTTCACCAGAACCTCCAACATGTCTGGAACCCAGAAGCAAAAGGCTAGAAGCCTCAAGAAGAAAGTAGCACCAGCTTTCATGGCCAGGGCCCTTGAGGGAGTCCAGGCCCACCGGCATGTCCTCTACCCCTCGGACAGGTCAGCATGGCTGCCACCCACCCATGAAGCACCATCCAGTGCAGGAAGCAGATAAATGCTCTCATCCTCTCCACCAGGCTAAGTCTTCTCTCAGTTCCCTCCACTATCAAACTCTCAGCATGGCATCATGTACCTGAATGCTACTCTCTTCACGGATCTCACACAGTCAGTCGCAGGAGACACTTATCAACCCTCACGCTCTCAACAAGAGTTTCACAGCACCACCATTGTTTGTTGCTTGAATTCCAATCTCTGTCCTTTCTGGGGAGGAAGGGCCCACCACACACAGGGGACATACAAGGGCTGGGATCGTTCCTATGGCAATGTGGAGCTTCACCTCTCCCAACAACCGAGTACAGATCTCAGCTCCATCACTCTGCCCAATCATGCTGTTCACTCTGAGTGCAATGTTCTCTGAATTAGCTTCAGATCATTCACTCAAACTGTCCTTTTGTCTTTTGCTGGTACTAGCAGACTGGAGCCAGCTAGCCAGCCCAGTCACTCTCCGAGCCCCGAGATCACATCTGAGGATGAGGGGGCTCGGGAAGAACCGTCACAGCACTCACCCACACCCTCCATCAGCACAGAGACACACCCCAGTGGTGCATGGCCTAAAGTTAGACTCGTGGTCACTTCCTGGGGAAAACCTCACAGACACCTCCCCGTAGGAATTGGAGTCAGGGACAGTGCAGGTCTCCAGCACTTGGAGGGCTGCTGGAGACCAGCCACCTACTCAGTCCCAATCAGATGATGAGCCTTTGGAAGCAGCTGGAAGCTCATTGGTGGAGATACAAAGGCAGGCAATGGAACATCAGGTGGAATTTCAACTGTCCATAGTCCAATTGTCAGAGTAGATTGCATGATGAAGGAATCCCTCCGCATTCTGTCTGATGCATTGGCTCCAACATGTGAGTGCCACAAGGTCACCATGGGAAGATTGGCGACCACCATGGAGACCTTGATCCAGCACTTCCTGCTGGATTTGTGCAATCCATGGCCACGCATCCTGGTGGGCACCATCAGGATATAGGCCACATGCGGACCAGGCACCTTGACCTCCATCCAGGTGCCCCCTCTCCTGCATAGGTCAAGCCAGGGCCCTTTAGCATCCACAGCGAGGATGAGCATGAGTTGGATATCCCGGGGGCCTCCATCCAGGACACTCCAATGATGCAGCCACCCAGTGTCCCCTCTGCCTGTACCCACACCAACGCCAGCAGCGCAAGCCACCGAGGATACTCCCTGAGCAGAACGCCTTTATGAGTCCAGGCCCCTCCAAGATTTCAGGCCGCCGGAGGATGTTTGCTCAGGTCATCACAGACATCA
This sequence comes from Mustelus asterias, assembly GCF_964213995.1. Classification (NCBI taxonomy): domain Eukaryota; kingdom Metazoa; phylum Chordata; class Chondrichthyes; order Carcharhiniformes; family Triakidae; genus Mustelus; species Mustelus asterias. The sequence continues at coordinate 101,472,128 of NC_135807.1, read as the reverse complement.
GGACGTAGCAGTCAGGAGGCTGCCTCCACCCCTGCTGTGGATGTCAGGGCTGCACCGAGGCACAGTGATGAGGTTAGGAAGCTTAAAATGTTTTGATATCACCTCAGGATTACGGGTGTTCTCTCACTGAGAATAAACTGCACTTTTTGAAAACCATTCCATGGGTATGTGGATGTTATGGTTCGAGGAAAGCATTTTGGTTTGGATCTTTGCAACGCTCTTATTCCCAGGTCCAACCTTCCTCACAATCAGAGTGTCCCCTTTTAAGATTAACATTCATGTGATGCCAACCTCAGTGCCACTTGTTTGTCAATAACCAAGAATCGTGTGATTGAAAATACTGATACTGATTTTTTAAAATCCCAAAACCCAGAAGAGACCTGGGCAGATCAATATTGACCGTGCCAGAGCTGCAGGGAAAGGCTGTGCTATGCTGCTTTTCAGAATGTTTAAGAAGCTTCCTGCAGCCTGTTTCCAAGAAAGTTCCAAGTTCACCGGTAAGGAAATTGAACACCAGTTACAATAGCCACCAGCGCCTGCCTGTATGACCTGCTGGAGAGAGCCCTGCAGTTAATCCAGATCTGACCCCAACTATTTACCAGAAAGACAATCCCAGAGTGGGAAAAGATCCTTCCATCACTGGACTCTCAAAAACACTCAAACTGCTCACTACTCTGGTTTTAAAACTTGCAGAAGTGCATTTCCTTCTTTAATTGTATCTTTCTTGCTTGTGGGATGTATTATTGGTGCACCCCACAACCCTTCTGGGGTGTGTATACAATCCTCCTTGTTTAAATCCATTAAAGTCTGCTGTTCAGGACTGTTTGATTGACTGCACACTAATGGGGGTTTGGGAACACACAGATTAACCTCTTCAAAAATAAGCTACTTTGATTACAGAGAGAAGGGAAGGGGAATTGGGGGTTTCAGTCTGTGTCAGAAACTGGGTGCTGATTCTGGTATTTCAACCAACTGGACTAACATCAGCTGAATTTGACATTTAAAAAATAAATTGGAAGCCCAAAAAGGGAATATTCAGCAGCTGAAACTTCATTTAAACAAAGGACTAAACCAGCTGGTATTCACGTGCTAATGCTAGAAAATAAAATGGCTACTTTCAATGCAAAGATGTTCATGGAGCAGGAGGACTTAATTTAGCACAAGTTAGAGCCAAGGTTAGGAAACAGACAGGGAAAAAGGAAGCCCAGAAGGAAAGTGAAGAACGTGCTTTCCAACTCAAAAAGCTTGAAATGGAATTCAAAGAACAGAGAGATAGAGACTTGAGGCAGCTTGAAGCAGCGAGGACAAATCTGACTTAACCATTTACATTTCCTTAGACCAGAAATGGGAAAGCTTTTTCAAGGAAGCTAGAGAAGGAGATGAACATTCTCTGAGGTACTGGCTGTTTGCAGATTCTGATAGCGGCAGAGGTTAGTGAGTTACCACCCAAAATGATTCAAAGGACTCACTGGAGAGTGTGTAGAAATTCTACTAGTGAAAAATTACAAGCAAGCAGAGTGAGCTCTCTGTGGGGCCAGTATGGTCCTGTGCTTGCCTATGCAGGGTGAGAACTTTTGTTAGGAAACAACTTGGCTGGTTGGAAGACTGTAACTCCAAAGCATCCAGGACAGTCCAGAGAGACTGGGAAGGTTGATGAAAGCCTACAGGATTCTGCACAAGTGCAAAAAGCTGAGGAAGAGACAAGGGTCCTATAGGAGGCTGCAAAAGCCGACAGGAATTGAAGAGGCTAAGGTAAAGTCAGCAGAATTAAAAGGACTGGGTTGGAACCTGCAGTGTTAAAAAGGGCCAAGGTAGAGCTTTTTGAATTTAAGGTGGCCCAAAACTGGTCCAGAGGGAAACAAAAATGCAAAAACAAGCAAGGCGGAGATCGAAAGGAATGAGCCTGAAGTAGGGCGAGCTGAAGCCTTCTTTCCAAATTTAAATGCAGACCAGAGAAGTTTCCAAGCAGGCAATGAGAGAGACACCTCACTCCATTAAAGAACTATAGCACAATACAGCAGAAGCTAGCCAGTCAGCTGTGGACAGTGATTCCAAACGGACAGAGATTGGATTTGGGCTAAATCCATCACCACTGTTATTGAAATGGGGAGGTCATTACTCCTGAAGCTTGTGCTGGTGACAAGGGAAGTCTGAGTGCAACTGACACAGACTTTAAGATAGAACCCTCAAAGGACCAAGTTTACAACTTAAATCCACCTGAACCCCAAACTCCAAGGCCACTATAAATGGGATGCATAAGGAGAACCCAGACAGCACACTGGGGTCTGAGCATAATTTTTTTTTAATAGAAACCCGACAGTGCAGAAGGAGGCCATTCGACCCATCGAGTCTGCACCGACCACAATCTCACCCAGGCCCTACCCCCACATATTTACCCGCTAATCCCTCTAACTACGCAAATCAGGGACAATTTCTAACCTGGCCAATCAACCTAACCTGCACATCTTTGGACTGTGGGAGGAAACTGGAGCACCCGGAGGAAACGCACGCAGACACAAGGAGAATGTGCAAACTCCACACAGACAGTGACCCCAGCCGGGAATCGAACCCAGGATCCTGGAGCTGTGAAGCAGCAGTGCTAACCACTGTGCTACCGTGCCGCCCACAATAATACCCCCCAATCTAGAAATACAAATGGTCAGTGGACCAAATCCTAACTTAACTGACTCCTGGATTGTAGACCAGGCTGTTTCCAGTCTCTCAATATGTAGCTAGTATGAAACTCGAGGCAGCACAGGTACATGCGAAGGCACTAAGGTAAGTAAGGCCAGACAATTGTATCCCGAGCTCGTGAATGACATGCTAAACATGTCATTAATATTAGGATGCGAGGCTGATTTTGCCTGCAGAATGGGGCCAGAAAGATAGCAAGAGATGAGAAATTGGGCACAATCCTTATTTTTCGCCTCAAGCCCTATCTTACCGGCCCTCCACGCTGGTCAACCAGCATGGTGAGCTGATAAGATCCCATCACATGTGTATGGAAAGGGAACTATACTAAGTTAATGGAAAGCATTGGGGGATCATAACAAAGAAATTAGAAGAGAAGTCAAAAATACAATGAGGAAAATAAGACCTTGAATATTTCTGAAAAGAGAGACATGTCGCCAAAGCTTTTTGTCTTGTACTCATCAGGACAAGGAACATTCCGTGGTTGGGCAGCACTTGCTGAACAATCCTCTGTGTGCTAATAGCTACATTGACAACTGTCTTATGTTAATCGGTCGAGCTTGTAACATTGCTCATTTACACTCTCGAGAAGCAATATACGTTCATATGTTTTCTACAGACAAAAGGAATATGTTCAAGCATTATTTGAATTACCCAGGAGCTGGCAGAGCTGATAGTTCCACATTGCTTTCTCCATAGCAATGCCTCGGCCAGTCATAGTCAACTTGCCAATCAATTAGCAACCTTTGCCTTATGGTATAAATTGTGGTTGTTTGAAATTTGACATTCTTGCATTTGTCCTGATGATTGCCAGATGAAAGGCTTTGTAATATGTCTCTCTCTCCAGCAATGGGGAGGCATGGTAGCACAGTGGTTAGCACTGCTGCTTCACAGCTCCAGGGACCTGGGTTCGATTCCCGGCTCGGGTCACTGTCTGTGTGGAGTTTGCACATTCTCCTTGTGTCTGCGTGGGTTTCCTCCGGGTGCTCCGGTTTCCTCCCACAGTCCAAAGATGTGCGGGTTAGGTTGATTGGCCATGCTAAAAATTGCCCTTAGTGTTCTGAGATGCGTAGGTTAGAGGGATTGGTGGGTAAAATATGTAGGGATATGGAGGTAGGGCCTGGGTGGGATTGTGGTTGGTGCAGACTCAATGGGCCGAATGGCCTCTTTCTGTACTGTAGGGTTCCTATGATTCTATGAATATTCTAAAAGAGGAACTATGAAATTAAATTAGCATTAACATATAACAAAATATTTGACAAGCACATCAATAAAATAAAGAGAAATCGCAATGGGAATAGTGCCACTTAATGATGGACAGCAATTAGTGAGAAATTATAGAAATATTAAATCATTCCTTTGCGTCAGTATTTACTGGAGAAATGGGACAGGTGGAAATGACATCAGATGATGAGATTAGAAATTAGATAACCGCATTTAAAATAAAGAGATGAAATATTAAATAAACTAATCCAACTCTCAGACAATAAAGCCCAGATTTGCATGATTAAGTCCGGGCATTTTAAAAGAACAGTAAGAAGTCTCACAACAACAGGTTAAAGTCCAACAGGTTTATTTGGTAGCCCAAGCCACAAGCTTTCAGAGCGCTGCTCCACATCATTTTAAAAGAATCCAAGGAAGAGATGGCAGAGGTATTAGCGTATGTATTTTAATAATTAATCAGAGAAAGGGGTAGCACCAGAAGAATATACCTATATTTAAGAAGATAGATAGAACATGTTCAGGGAACTATTGTTCACAATTTATATTGAGGATTTAGACTTTGGAATCAAAAATACAAATTCTAAGGGAATTTTTCCGTTTCGCCCGCCATGGGAATTGTAGTGGGCGGGATGCGGACCATGCAAAGGTCTGTTGACCTCTGGGGTGGGTGAGGGTAGGGGGGGGTGGTTTCCAGCTTTGGGGTGAGCGCAGCCAGTAAATCCTGCCCCAAACTTGTAGGTATGATGTGGAGATGCCAGCATTGGACTGGAGTGGCTGTAAGAAGTCTCACAACACCAGGTTAAAATCCAACAGGTTTATTTGGAATCACGAGCTTTCAGAGCGCTGTTCCTTCATCAGGTGGGTTCACAAACAGGGCATATATAGGCACAGACTCAATTTACAAGATAATGGTTGGAATGCGAGTCTTAACAGCTACTCAGGTCTTTACAGGTACAGACAATGCGAGTGGAGAGAGGTTTAATCACAGGTTAAAGAGGTGTAAATTGTCTCAAGCCAGGACAGTTAGTGAGATTTTGCACGCCCAGGCAAGTCATGGGGGTTACAGATAGTGTGACATGAACCCAAGATCCCGGTTGAGGCTGTCCTCATGTGCGCGGAACTTGGCTATCAGTTTTTGCTCAGTGATTCTGCGTTGTCGTGTGTCGTGAAGGCCGCCTTGGAGAACGCTTACCCAAAGATCAGAGGCTGAATGCCCTTAACTGCTGAAGTGTTCCCCGACAGGAAGGGAACACTCCTGCCTGGTGATTGTCGAGTGGTGTCCATTCATCCGTTGTCGTAGTGTCTGCATGGTCTCGCCAATGTACCATGCCTCGGGACATCCCTTCCTGCAGCGTAACAGGTAGACAATGTTGACCGAGTTGCAAGAGTAGGTACCGTGTACCTGGTGGATGGTGTGCTCACGTGAGATGATGGCATCCGTGTCGATGATCCGGCATGTCTTGCAGAGGTTGCTGTGGCAGGGTTGTGTGGTGTCGTGGTCACTGTTCCCCTGAAGGCTGGGTAGTTTGCTGCAGCCAATGGTCTGTTTGAGATTGCGCGGTTATTTGAAGGCAAGAAATGGGGGTGTGGGGATGGCCTTGGCGAGATATTCATCTTCATCGATGACATGTTGAAGGATCCAGAGAAGATGGCATAGCTTCTCCGCTCCGGGGAAGTACTGGACGAAGGGTACTCTGTCTGCCGTGTCCCGTGTTTGTCTTCTAAGGAGGTCGGTGTGGTTTTTCACTGTGGCGCATTGGAACTGTCGATCGATGAGTCGAGCGCCATATCCTGTTCTTATGAGGGCGTCTTTCAGCGTCCGGAGGTGTCTGTTGCGATCCTCCTCATCCAAGCAGAAATCTCATCTGAAATTTGTAGCCAGCAATTTGGGGAGAGTGACAATCAGAGGAGGCCAAGCAGATTTAACAAACCTGCAGAATTTGCACAATTGGCAAATGATTTTCAACATAAATAAATGTGAAGCATTGCATTTTGGCAGGAAAAGTAAGGAGGTTGAATTGAAATGGGCTACAGGATTAAAGGGAGCTGGGAGTGCAATTCACATTTCATTAAACATAGCGATAGAGGTTAATATGAACAGGAAAAAGCAAAGCAAGCAGAAGGATTTATTTCCAGTGCCAGGAGACATCAGCAACGGCCGTTTCATGGGATTCCCATGTACATCTTCGAAGGTACATGTTTTGGCATCATCAGCTCATTCAAATTGACATTTCCATCTGATTAGTGGGCCCAGGATGGAATTCTCCGGGCTCGCTAGCATTCCGCTTCCCCCCCCCCCCCCCCCCCCCCCCCGCCCCAGCTGCCGGTGTTTACAACTGCTCCCCACTAATGGGGAACAGGCACCTGACCCCGCTGGAGGGAACAGAGACCATTGAGGCCCCCCTGGGAGATTGGGGGCGAAGGGGGAGGGCGTCCCTTGAGCAGTATCAGCCTGGCACCTATCACTGCCCAAGGAGCAAACTGGCACTGCCCACTAGGCACCTTGGTGCTGCCCACTGGCACTGGGCAGTTCCAAGGGGATGGGGCCAGTCGGGGCGGGACCTATTGGGGGGCAATCAGTGGGGGGGGGGGGGGGGGCGGCCCACTGCTACTCTGCAAAAGGATTGGTGGGGTTTGGAGGGAGGGAGTATTGGTGATTGAGGCTGGCCATCGACTGGGGGGTAGTAAGGGCTGCTGCAAGGGTTGGAATTGGTCATTGGGATTGGGGTGGGGGGGGGTCTGGACTGTCCAGGGAGTTGGGGAGATCACGGCTGTCCGAGGGGCGAACATAAGGGCTGGTCCGGGGAGGTCCAGGAGGTCAGTGATGAGTGGGTTGAGGGGTTCAGAAGGCCTGCAATGGGAGGTTGCGTGCTGGCCAGTGATCTGCCGGCAATGGGGGACCACTGAGCATGCGCCAATCTCCATGCTGACAGATCGGCAGATGCGCAGTGGCCTGTTCAGCGCGATGCTGTCAGCCTCTCAGGCAGGAATAGGCCCCGCCCACCACTTTCCAGAGGGAATCAAGCTGAGGCACTCTGTAGTGCTCAGAGTTTTGGAGATTCACTCTGATAAGTACGCTAAAAAAACCGACAGGAATTACTCCTATTTTCCCGCACGTTGGGAACTTGGAATTTTTTTTGGGAGAGTCCCGGCCATGATCTGAGACTAGAAAGAATTGTGGTTTGGACAGAGACCTGGGTAGAAACCAACTCCTAGCTTGGACAATACCCTGCACATACGTACACAGTTACATGTTATCAATATTCCAGTGCCCGCTGTGGCTGATTAACTATCAGGCTGAGGGGAGGCAGAGGGGTCGGGTACTCAACGCAATTGGAGCTGAAAAATAGTTTTTATGCCGCTCACCAGCAAATTCTCAAGGGAAATTAGCGATGGACAATAAATGCTGGCCCAGCCAGCAATGCCCAAATATAACAAATGACCAAAACATATATCTTCCACTCCCATCGATCATGATGCATTGCAATTCCTTCCTGAGGCCGGCGTGAAACCGATTTGCCAATGGGATGCAGATAAAGGCCTGAGCAGAGTCGCCTCCCCCGCCCTCCACTCCCCCACCACCTCACCTCTCCCCTTGCTCGATCATCCGAAACAGTAGCAGGAACTCAAGCCGGCCGCCGACACACCTCGACCAACATGGTTTGTCAACGTTGGCACTTACCTTGAGAAGGCTTTGGGCAACTCAGGGAGGTAAGGAGAAGGTGGAAGTTGCCAGAGGCTGGACCCGAGAATAGCAAATGCTGCAGTAGGTGGCTGGAGCATCAACTGCGTGGATCTTCCTGTGCAGCAGCATTCAGGAAGTGGTTCTTCTCAACACAGCAACTTCACCCAGGCATAGGGTCTTCAGCCAGGGCAATGCCTCCCAGGGATCCGGTCCTTAACTAGCAACCTCTCCCAGGGATCCAGTCTTTAACCAGCAACCTCTCCCAGGGATCCGGTCTTTAATCAGCAACCTCTCCCAGGGATCCAGTCTTTAACCAGCAATCTCTCCCAGGGATCCAGTCCTTAACCAGCAATCTCTACCAGGGATCCGGTCTTTAACCAGCAATCTCTACCAGGGATCCGGTCCTTAACTAGCAACCTCTCCCAGGGATCCAGTCTTTAACCAGCAACCTCTCCCAGGGATCCGGTCTTTAATCAGCAACCTCTCCCAGGGATCCAGTCTTTAACCAGCAACCTCTCTCAGGGATCCGGTCTTTAACCAGCAATCTCTCCCAGAGATCCAGTCTTTATCCAGCAATCTCTCCCAGGGAACCGGTCTTTAACCAGCAATCTCTCCCAGGGATCCAGTCTTTATCCAGCAATCTCTCCCAGGGATCCAGTCTTTAACCAGCAGCCTCTCCCACGGATCCAGTCTTTAACCAGAAAGTTGGAATTCCATAATCATAGCTTTGATGTGAGACCATATAATAGAAACTTCTTCAAAGCTCATGCTGCCAGATCCCAGAAACAAGTTCAGAGCTCCCCAAGGAAATAAAAGATGATTTATAAAAGTGTGCAAAGCTGGAATTTCACATCTGAGAAATAAAGCTAAGAATAAGATCACCAGTGGAATATCTGTGCTGAAGAGTATGATGCTGATCATGGATAGTTAGTTAAATTAGACACAACAGCTTCTGTAGGCTTAGAAATGATGAATGTAAGGCCAAGAAGCTCGTGGCTGAAAGGGTAAATAAGCTCACCTTTCTCAGTGAGAAGATGACAGAAAGATGGGCTGAAACAAAAAGAGAGAGAGAGACTGTAGATGTGACAACGAACAGGGGCATCCTTCCTGAGAAAAATGAGAGGATGACATCAGGGCCAGAACTGAATTTGAGAGAGAAGCAGTGACCATAAAGCTAGATGTTGGTCATGTGGCTGAAGACGGTGAGAGAGAGAACTTCCTTTACAAAGATCTTTCTAGATGGAGATGTGGGAAAATGTAACGAACAAATGTCAGCTTTCTTTTTTGCAGTTAGTAAACTGCACCATCAGGCTGAAAGAGAAGTGAGAAAGAGACTAGAAAAATCACAAGACAACTCTGGCAAAGGAATAGAAAGAACAGCTGTTTGTAGGGTAAGAAGATAACAGTTGACATTTCTTTTTCCTGATAAAGTTGCAGTTCGCAGTTCTACAATAGATTTTGTGCGACACATATGAACAAAAATCTGGCTCCAATGCTTCAGCTTGGTCAAGTGACTGCTCTGCATTAGGAGATGGAGCAGAATGGAAAACATTGTGAAACTTTCCGATCAGTTGAAAAGACCTTTGACGAGGATGAAAGCAGCAATTGGGTCTGAAAAATGCATAAGATTTGTCTAGGCTTTTCCAGGTGGCTGACTTAATATAGTTGAAGGTGGAAGCAGCAATACATTAAGGCAGAATTTAATGGTTGTGGACCCATCCACCAGCTAGAGAATTTGTGGCCATGCCACTGTGGCCATTTCTGGGAGCCCCATCAGGATAAAATCCCAATCAAGCAGCCTGCAGACTGTTGGCTTCCGATAGGAATTTCTCCTGCAGGGTGGATGCCTCACCTCTGAGATTGGCAACCAAGGAGGGTGACAGTCTTCTGTTACCAGAACATCACCAGGAATGGTGGTGGGGCCAGTCAGGGACGTGCTGGTGTAATGGTAGTGAGAGGGGGGGGGGGGGGTCATTATGATGGGCAGGGAAGCGTCTTCCCAAAGATACCTCCATGCCACCAATGGGTTCCTCTGCTGAGCACTGGAATCTCTCCACAGGCCCCAAGTATCCTTGCCAGGGCTTAACTGTTGATTTGTCCACATTGCATGGCCTATTGCTGGTTCAGTACTAGCACAGCAAGAAGAAATCGTTAATTGGCCCTTGAGTAGTCACTTCAGGGCATCAATTATCCTCCGGTTGGGAAGGCTGCCTTTGGCCCATTGGAAAGGTGACCGGTTGTCCAGCCCCAGTCTTCCAAATCCATTATACAGCCACCATGTTGAATATGTCCTTAAGGGACAGCAGCAGCATGAGTCCTGTGCATTGGTATGGTACAACTCATCCCACACCTGTCTTGCAGATACCCAGTTCAATAAAACAATATAGATAATCTCAGGTACCCTCCAATCAACTCAACTCTCCTGTCTCCCAGTCCTGAGCAATTTCCAATCCCCCTTCACATAAGAAGGGGGATTACAACAAAAAGAAAACTCCTGGATAAGGTGTATATCAACCCAAGCCCCGCCGCTACATAAGAACCTTACCAATCCACCTGCTGCTCGCCTCCCATCACGCCAACCTGTATGGCTAAGACCACCATGTCAAGGGAAAACAGCAGAGACCCTGTGGCAGCAAGAATGGAACCAACATGCCACCATTAAAAACCACTTCCTCATCATAAGTCCCACAGCCCCGTCCACCTGGCTTCAACCTGCCAGGCCAACACTGGGCACTCCTCAAATGTTTCCACACTGGTCAAAGCTGTGTGCAGCAAATCAGCACAAGTGGGGAACCTGGACTGCAGCTGTGGTGCAAACCAATCAATGACTCATCATTAAACTGCCCTCTGACAAAATTCAGTGGACGACTCAGAGCTCCATTTAGCCACTGTGGAAGCTATAGTCTGACTTGGTGATTACTGAACACGCTAAAAGAAAATAGCAGCATGATATCACCAGAAAGGAAATGCATCATGCCATCAATTTTAATTTCATTTTTGCTTTTGAGCAATGCACATAGACTACTGCTAATGGCATCAAGCTTTCTATCCCTGTATATCTGTTCTCTTATGTCTAGTCTTAATAAAAGAACCCACAACATATTTATCCATGTTGGTGCCTTTAAATCATTATAAAAACACAACTTTCCAGAAGGAACATTAATTCCCTTTTAGAGAGTGTGATTTATTGCAACATACTCACCAAGAAGCAGTTATCAGACATCTGTGAAGGTGGCAACTATATTTTTTGCTTCCCAATAATTCTTACAGCCCTCAATGTTAGTCTGGAATACCTTGTATAAAATATTTGCTCTCAAATGTTGAGCAAGGTATGATGATTTGTGGTCTGAAATGCATTTCTCAATGCATCAGCACAAAGTTCAGAATAATAAATCAATTTTACAGTTGGAATTCTCTCTTTAGGTATCAGCCAATGTTGTTCGTCTCACTCGCAGAATGCAGGGAATGAGAAAGGCAAATTGTATTTCTGAGATGAAGCTCTAAGCATTTTCACAAGTTAAAAACCAGAAATAAAACTAACCTATGTTCATATACTCATGGCTCTTCACATTATCAGCATCATTCCAACCTGAGGAAGCTCACCTGAACTGATTTGCAGATTGCTGGGTGCTCCAAAATACCCTGGAACGGCAGGATGAGCTTCTCTATTAAAAGATTCAAATATCTCGACATCCTCCCAGTGGACAGTGCTTTCACACAATGGAGAATCAGTAACCAGTGACCATTCCACTACACAACATTTTCAAATGCAACACTGTCTGTAAATAAACACAGGCCGACCAAATAGCAGGAATGACCCAAATATAGTAAGAGGTCTGACTGCACAAGAAAACAGTAATTAAAAACAATTAATTTTTAATCGAAGGTTATGGGATTTGATCTACAAGTATTTTCTAACAGCTTTGCTTTAAAGCTAAATAAGACCACACAAGGAGAGAGGAAAAGTTAACTATTTTAGGACCACAGTGACAGGAATGTTCTTTTATTGGTTACTCTCCACCACATAAATGCCTCCATGGTCCCAGACAACCAACATTGGAGATTTGTGAAAAGTTGAATTAAAGAAAATTTTCTAACCTCCTTCGACAAGATCAAAATGTCTCTAATTGAAACGTTCTATCCTGGACTTCAAAGATTCACTTTCGCTGCATCTTCGTACTAGATGTTTAATATACTTCCAGGCATGTAAGAAACATGGCTTGCTTTATTTTCAATACCTATAGATGCCAAGTAATTTTTTCAAATCACACATATGACAGACACAAATCAACATATCTGGTTTTTGTTCATACCACTTATTGGAGATGTTTATCCAAAACAAAGCAACAACTTCAATTATTGATTTTTTTGGGAGGAGGGGTAAAATATGAGATTATTCACCTATTCACAATTTTGACACCACAAGTTAAGGCAGCAGTTCTTTCCAACGTGTTAAAAACAGAATTTATATTCCAAGAAAAATCAGGTGAAATCTTGGCCTACTTCATTAGGAAAAGAAAATGAGCCTGAATGGGCACTTAAATAGCAGCTTTATATATGGGGCAGTGGCATAATGGTAATATTACTGGACTAGTCATCCGGAGCACAGACCAATTCTCTGGGACAAAGGTTGAATTTAAATCTAATTAATTCATAAATCTGGAGTTAAAAGCTGGTCTCAGCATGGGTGACTGAAACAAGGAATACCTCATAAAAAAAACATGGTGCAATCTTAACAAAAACATCCTAAGTGCCATATGAGTGTGAAAATGAGAGATAATAGCACCCACATTTTTGGAAAGCTCCCTGAAGCAATCGTATGGCACTGAGGAAAAAAACTGAGGCAAAGTGTGATTCTTGCAGGGGGAGGGGGAGGAGCCTATTCATGCTGGGAAGCCGGCTGAAGACTGCTGGGGGCGCCATTACGCAGGTACCCCAAGCTCCCAATGCACTGTGTACAAGTGTACACAGTTAACTAGGAGATCTATCACTTCCCCCACCCCCCCGTACGTCGTCCGCTCCCCACCCCTCGATCGCCACTTGGGTATAGCCCTCCACCCCCTGATTGCCCCCCCCGGACATCGCCTCCCCTCCCCCAACCTGATCGCCACCCTCCCCCATGTGAGTACCCAAGGCACACCTTTCAATTAGGATTGGTGAGCGGAGTGGAGGAGACATTGTTCAATGTCAGAACAAGATCAGTTAGGTGGAGGAGGGTGCTGGTGAATAGGTGACTTTAATTCAAACAAGAAGTGGAGAACCCTCAAGCCATCATAATGGGGAGTACAGATATCGAGCAAATGATTGGATATCCATGGTGAAGAGGAAATTGTTAGGGCCAGGAAACAGGAAACCATTTAAGTGACATGGGGCATCAGAAGAGTAATGGATGTTGGTAGGAAGAGACTAAGCAAGGGAAGAACAAATAAAGCCAGGATAAGAAGAAAGAATTTCAGTGTAACAGGAACAGGCTGAAACAATGGGTTAACCAAGGATTCCGACATGGATTTTGGGAAGGAGGTAGAAACAACCCGTTCAGGATTGGGGGCTATGAGGTTAGAGGCTGTGAAAGGAAGGCCTCCGTAGGAGATAACATCAGAGACAGTGCTGGATCCAATGACTGAATGTTTGGTGGTGTCGTCATGGTCGAGAAGTCAGCGGGAGGAAATGTCAGAGAATTAACATTCAGCCTCTGCTAAGGTAGATTTCAGGATTGCAAACAATAACTGCACCACACTCACACTCACACCCTCACACACTCACACTCAATAGGTTTGATAGTGGTGTTAGGGTTAGAGCTGAAAGAACAGAGTTCCACCAGTTCAGAGGGAGGGAGTTAGGGTGTGAGAGGAGTAAAGAAATGGAGATGGCTCCTGTCACACCAGCAGTTCTCAATGGAAGGATCTCAGGAGTGTAAGTGACCAGAGGGAAAGGTCTAGGAGGATGGGGAATATTGGAGAATGGCAAAACGGTCCACTGTCTGTCGACAAGACTTCTGACCAAAGAAAAAGATGCAGAAGTGGAGGCAAGAAAATGTTAGAGTTCACTATAAAGGATGTAATAGCAGAGTATTTACAAATACATAATATAATCAAACCGAGTCAGCATGGCTTCATGAAGGGGAATTCATGTCGGACAAATTTACTAGAATTCTTTGCAGTGTTAACAGTGAGGATAGAGAAAGGGGAACAGTAGATGTAATATACTTGGATTTCCAAAAAAAGCATTCGATAAGGTGCCACACAAAAGATTACTTAATAGAATAGGCACCTATGGTGTGGTGGTAGTATATTAGCATGGATAGAGAATTGGCTAATTGATAGAAGATAGAGAGTTGGGATAAGAGTGAGACTTTCAGGGTGGCAACCTGTAACCAGTGGTGTTCCACAGGGCTCAGTGCTGAGGCCATATTATTTACAATATATATTAATGACTTGGACAAGGGAAGTGAATGTATGATTGCCAAATTTGTGGATGACACAAGATAGGTGGGAAGGCAAGTGGTGAGAATGACACAAAGGGCCCGATTTTACCATCAAGTTGCACCCGTTTTCGGGTGCGAAAACTTGGTAAAGTTGGGCGTGAGGCGAGTAGCGCAATCTGCGACCGCCTCTGCGCCCTTTACCAATAGCCGAAAATGGCCGCCGTCAGGACTACGACCGACTTGGGCGCCACGTCAATTTAAATGCATTTGCATGCATTTAAATTGACTTAATGGGCTGCACGCCCAAACTTACCAGCACTTCCCCCTTTACCACCCGTCCAGATTCACCGCAAAACAGACATGGTCCGCAAAGGTCCAATTTGGGTGCTCCAGCTTCTAAGGAGATAAGTCCAGAGCTTCCGGTGACTCTCTGACTCAGATCAGTGGTGGGGGGGGTGGGAGGGGGAGGGGTGGGAGGAAGGTGGGTCAGATGGCTCTCCAGTGGGGAGGGGAGGGAGACAGTTCAGATGTCTCTCTAGTTGGGGAGGTGGAGGGAAGCAAGTCAGATGGCTCTCTGGTGGGGGGTGGAGGGGAAGGGGAGCAGGGCAGGGGGGTCTGCTGCCACTCTGCATTCAATTGGTGGGGGGGAGGGGGGTCCGCTGCCACTCTGTGTGTGATCAGTGGGGGAGGAAGGGGGCAGGGGGGCCATGATCGGTCTGGGTAGCAGGGGTGTGGGGGATAAGTGTGTCAGTTATGTTGTGGGGGTGAGGCAATGTCTGTGGGGGCCAGGGGGAGGCATTATCCGGCCCTAGAATGTTGTGGCAGGGGAGCATTTTTCTATCTATTTTTTACTGCGCATGTGCAGTTGTAGGCTCTGATCGTAGCTGCAGGGTATCAGGCACGTTAAGCCCCACCCACAGGCTTGTGCAGCACGATTCAGAATCGCTGCTATTTTGTCAGGCAGAGTGTGTGTGGGGACACCTGAGAACGGGTCTAAAAGTCGGATCGAAACACTCCCAGTTTCAAGTCCGCCCAGCACTTAGAATCAAAATGGTAAAATAGGGCCCAAAGTGTATATAGAGGGATATCGGCAAGTCAAGTGAGTGGGCAAAAACTTGACAGGTGGAATGTAATGCAGGAAAATGTGAAATTAAGCACTTTGCTAGGAAGAATAAAAGAGCTGAATATTATTTAATTGGAGAAAGGCTGCAGAAAGCTGCAGCAGAGAGGGATTTGGGGTCCTCGTACATAAATCACAAAAAGCTATCATGCAAGTTCAGCAAATGGAATGTTAGTCTCTATTTCAAAGGGAATAGGGTAAAAAAAGGGAAATCTTGCTATAACTATAAAGGCACTAATTAGACACCTGGAATACTGTGAACAGTTTAGATCCCCTTATCTAAGGAAAGATATACTGGCATTTGAAGGCAGTCCAGCAAAGGTTGGCAAGGGTGATCCCGGATATTGAGGGATTTTCTTATGAGGAGAGGTTGAGTAGATTGGGCCTTTACTCATTGGAGTTTAGAAGAATGAGAGGTGACCTTATTGAGACATTTAGGACTCTCATGGGGTTTGACAGGATAGATGCTGAGAGGATGTTTCCTATTGTGGAAGAGTCTAGGACCAGATGGCACAATCTCAGAGCAAGGGGTCACAATTCAAGGCAGAGATGAGGAGGAATTTCTTCTCTCAGAGGGTAGTGAATCTGTGGAATTCTTTACTGCAGAGGGCTGTAGACATTGCATCGTTATGCCTGCTCAAGGCTGAGATAGACAGACTTTTAATCAGTAAGGGAATCAAGGGTTACGGAGGTAAGGTGGGAAAGTGGACTTGAGGATTGTCATAACAGATCAGCCATGAGCTCATTGAATGGAGGAGCAGACTCAATGCACAGAATAATCTACTTCTGCTCCTATAACTATGTCTTAATGAACAGCTCAGCATCATGTCAAGCTCAAAATTAATTGAGCTGGGAGAATAAGGAGTTGAAGCTGCAGCCTTCACTGAGGACAAATCATTCAGAGGCAGAGACAAAAGTCAGAGTGTACCGTAAATACACGGCAAGGGGTGAGATTCGAAGAAAAACTTGGTTCAGTTGATGAAACTCTCAGCTACAAATCAGAATATGGTAACTTCAAACTCCACTGTGGACTTCTTGAATAACAGGCTGTGGGGTGGACCTCAGTTGTGCCTTTGTCCTATATGGACCACCGTTCTGTGTGTTTGTCATACCTGGACACATCCCCTCCCAGTTTGGTTCCTCCCCTCGGCACCTAGTATAAAGGTGGCTGTCTCCTCCCCCTTGTTCAGTCCAGGTCGGTTATTTGTTGGGATCTGCTCCTGATTCTGTTGTGAATAAAAGCCTACACTTATATTGGCACACCGGTAGTCTTTTGCCTTATTGACAGCGCATCAATTTTATTCACAACAGTTGACCAACATGGAGCAGTTTCTAAAACCCGACAAGTTAACATTAGACCCTCAAGAGGTCGGAGCCTCCGATAAATTTGATCATTGGCTGGACTGCTTCGAAGCATTCGTCGACACCACTACGGCCATCGACACCGACGACGCTAAACTCCACGTGCTCCGCGCCCGGGTAAGCGAAGCTGTCTACGGTATCTTCCGGGACGCTGCTACATACGCGGACGCTATCGAGCTCCTAAAAGGGCAGTTCCGAAAGAGCCCTAATGTAGTCTACACCAGACATCTCCTAACTACCCGCAAGCAGCAGCCAGGAGAATCGTGCGCCCAATTTCTGCGCGCCCTGCGGGTCCAAGCTCGAGCTTGTGACTGTAAGGCTGTTACAGCAGCTCAGAACATGGAGGACCTGATCCGCGACGCCTACGTTGCGGGCATTGAGTCTACATACATTCGGCAGCGCCTGCTTGAACAAGATGGCCTGGATCTCCAAAGAACAGCCACGAAGGCTGAAACGCTAGAAGCGGCCTCTCACAACCTCGGGTCCTACCCTGCATCCCGTTCTATCGATGGCTCCACCAGGACGGCTGTTCCGGCAGGGCCCAAATGTTACTTTTGTGGCCTATCTAAGCACCCTCGGCGTCGCTGCCCGGCGAAGGATGAGATTTGCTCCGGATGCGGTAAGCTAGGCCACTTCGTTAAAGTCTGCCGGGCGAAGCAGTTTCCGAAGCCTCGTGGCGCCACGTGTGTTCCGCGGGCGCAGCCACCTTTAAGGCACACGGCGGCTGCGCGCGAATCGCCATCTTTAATGTGGTCACTGGACGTGCGGGAATCGCCATCTTTGATGCGGTCACCGGATGCGCAGGAATCGCCATCTTTGAGACTGGCATCAAGACGTGCCGAACAGGAAGCGTTATCCGTGATGTCATCAGACGGGGACGAAGATGGATTCTTCCTGGATTCAACGGTGGCATCGATTTGCCTGGACCAGTCGCAGCCTCATCAACTCTCCAAGTCAATAATGGAGATCAAGGTAAACGACCATGCAGAAAACTGCCTGTTCGACTGCGGGAGCACAGAAAGTTTTATACACCCTCGCACAGTGCGTCAATATGCCCTTCCCGTGCGACCCTGGAGCCAGACCATCTCCATGGCCTCGAATTCCCACTCAGTGGAGGTCCTCGGGTGCTGCTTGGTGACGCTGACGGTACAGGGCACAGTCTATGAGCGTTTTCGGCTCCTCATGCTGCCACGACTCTGCGCAGCTGTACTGCTGGGGTTAGATTTCCTCAGCCATCATAGGAGCGTCACCCTGCAGTATGATGGCCCTTATCCCCCGCTCTCCGTCTGCAAGGCGCCGTCACTGCCACGCCCCTCACGCACCACCTGCAGTCTCTCGACCCTCAAGATCACTCCCCCCCCTTATTTGATAACCTTACCCCGGATTGTAGGCCTATAGCCACAAAAAGTAGGCGCTATAGTGCGGATGACCGGGCCTTCATTCGGTCCGAAGTACAACGTTTGCTCAGGGAAGGGATTATCCAGGCCAGCACCAGCCCCTGGAGGGCGCAAGTGGTCGGAGTTAAATCGGGGGAGAAACACCGCATGGTGATTGACTACAGCTCGCTTGAGTCGCCGGAGCCGTCGCCACGCAGTACCCGATGACTGGACGGGACGACGGATCGGTCCGCTTCACACCACCTGGCGCCTTCTCTCGACGCTCACTGTACGGAGCCTGGGCCGACATCACTCCCTGCTCGGACGACTCTGTGACCTGCACTACGACGATCGCGACGGCGGATCAAGCCACCGGTTCGTCTGGACTTGTAATATTGTTTCCGTTTCACCCCCGTGTTGTTTTTTTTAAAGGAAGGGGTGAATGTGGTGGACCTCAGTTCTGCCTTTGTCCTATATGGACCACCGTTGTGTGTGTTTGTCATACCTGGACACATCCCCTCCTGGTTTGGTTCCTCCCCTCGGCACCTAGTATAAAGGTGGCTGTCCCCTCCCCCTTGTTCAGTCCAGGTCGCTTATTTGTTGGGATCTGCTCCTGATTCTGTTGTGAATAAAAGCCTACACTTGTATTGGCACACCGGTAGTCTTTCGCCTTATTGTAAGAGGGAGGTCGTGCCTTACAAATTTGGTGGAGTTTTTTGAGGAAGTGACAAAAACGGTTGATGAAGAAAGGGCCGTGGATGTCGTCTATATGGATTTCAGTAAGGCATTTGACAAAGTCCCACATGGCAGGTTGGTTAAGAAGGTTAAGGCTCATGGGATACAAGGAGAAGTGGCTAGATGGGTGGAGAACTGGCTTGGCCATAGGAGACAGAGGGTAGTAGTGGTCGAAGGGTCTTTTTCCGGCTGGAGGTCTGTGACCAGTGGTGTTCCGCAGGGCTCTGTACTGGGGCCTCTGCTATTTGTGATATATATAAGTGATTTGGAAGAAGGTGTAACTGGTGTAATCAGCAAGTTTGCGGATGACACGAAGATGGCTGGACTTGCGGATAGCGAAGAGCATTGTCGGGCAATACAGCAGGATATAGATAGTCTGGAAAATTGGGCGGAGAGGTGGCAGATGGAGTTTAATCTGGATAAATGCGAAGTGATGCATTTTGAAAGAAATAATGTAGGGAGGAGTTATACAATAAATGGCAGAGTCATCAGGAGTATAGAAACACAGAGGGACCTAGGTGTGCAAGTCCACAAATCCTTGAAGGTGGCAACACAGGTGGAGAAGGTGGTGAAGAAGGCATATGGTATGCTTGCCTTTATAGGACGGGGTATAGAGTATAAAAGCTGGAGTCTGATGATGCAGCTGTATAGAACGCTGGTTAGGCCACATTTGGAGTTCTGCGTCCAGTTCTGGTCACCGCACTACCAGAAGGACGTGGAGGCGTTAGAGAGAGTGCAGAGAAGGTTTACCAGGATGTTGCCTGGTATGGAGGGTCTTAGCTATGAGGAGAGATTGGGTAAACTGGGGTTGTTCTCCCTGGAAAGACGGAGAATGAGGGGAGATCTAATAGAGGTGTACAAGATTATGAAGGGGATAGATAGGGTGAACAGTGGGAAGCTTTTTCCCAGGTCGGAGGTGACGATCACGAGGGGTCACGGGTTCAAGGTGAGAGGGGCGAAGTATAACTCAGATATCAGAGGGATGTTTTTTACACAGAGGGTGGTGGGGGCCTGGAATGCGCTGCCAAGTAGGGTGGTGGAGGCAGGCACGCTGACATCGTTTAAGACTTACCTGGATAGTCACATGAGCAGCCTGGGAATGGAGGGATACAAACGATTGGTCTAGTTGGACCAAGGAGCGGCACAGGCTTGGAGGGCCGAAGGGCCTGTTCCCTGTGCTGTACTGTTCTTTGTTCTTTCTTCTTTGATAGCGCATCACAGGCTGGCACTAAGAGTGCAGTAGTCAGGGAGCATTGTCAGACTTGCTAAGTTTGATATGAGATGTGAACCCGAGGCCCTGTCTTGCTCCTTAGCTGAATGTTATAGATCTATGGGCACTATTCAGAGCGGTATTGGCATTTTTCTGTCAACTGCTCAAAAATCAGCTCTCAACCAACAGCCCCAATAGTAAATTATCTGATCATTCGAATACACATTGGGTGTTTGCCTATACAGTAATACTGACTCCACTTAAACAGTAATTAACTGCTTTAAAGCACTTTGGCACTGAAGTGCACCTTGAAGACACGTTGGGACACTCTATGAACAAAAGTGTTGTGGTTAATGATTATTTTCTTGATATAAACCATTAATGAAAATCTTTGCCCTGGCATGGATCCTTGAAACAAATTGTTCTTCTTCACACCAAATTGAACAACTGTGTTGTCATTGAAGGAAAAATGTAATTCCCCAGATCATCAGTACTTGGACATGATCATATCAGCACTCTGCATTGGTGACAATGTTACAACTGTTCCTTCACAGTTTTAGAAAAGATGCTTTAAAAGAGCTCGAATGTGGTAACCTTTCAGATGAGTGAAACACATGTCAAATAAAAGCCATCAATGTTACAACTTTGTATTTTTTTCCCAATGGGATTACTTTAGTGCACGAGTTAAGCGATAATTAACTGCAGTTTGTGACCTTTATTTCCACCGCAGTTAATTATCAAGTGCCCTAAACTGTGGAATTATTCTTAATACGTTTTCTCTGTCATTAACATTTAAAATACAATCCCTGCAAAAGAAACTCTGACTTACTTATAATTAGTTGCGATGTATACATTAAATTATGGAATGCTGTAGCACTAATAAAATAATTGATCAAATGTGAGCCATAGTTTAACGGTAACTATCTGAAGGCACTGAAGTTGTTTTTAAATCATGCATTAGTTGACTGTACAGATATTTCCTCTGGTTGTTGAAGAATCTTTGATTGGGTAACTTGCAAACCCCTGCTTTTTGTTAATCTCTAATTGCAACAGTGATTCTTTGAAACACTTGCCTGTCTTCATGCAGGAAATTAGTAGACGGCCATCCTGCTTTTGAAGTGATCAGGCCATAAAAAAATAATTAGTTTTCTGCTGTATCATTACACCAATTTCGGTTGCAGACAACAATCCCTAAAAGTTGATCATTGGGCACCAATTTATTGACTAAATTATATCAACATACCACTTGTACAATACATGCAACTTTGAATCACATTGTTTTTATTTTCACTTAATTACAAAAATACAAGAGGATTTTTTTTGACCAGATAAAAAATGCTTTAAACTGACGTTTTCTTCCAAAAAGCATATTATCTAAACCACATTCAAAAGAAAATCAACATATAAGTATCATCATTCAAGTCAGGTCTGTGATAAAGTTCATTACTTTCAATCCAACTATTTTAATATAAAAATGAAAATATTCCTAACATTAAGATAATATTCACTTTTTAAGCTGAGAAGAATAAAACGCAATGATTTATTTTTCCTGGTAGGGACTGGGTCTGGGGTGAAATTAAAGGTAGCTTCAGATCTGAAGAATATCGCAAATTGTTATAAGGGCATTACAGCAGAGTAAGAGTCACATGGTCTGGGTGACCAAGATAAAAACAAAATACTATGGATGCTGGAATCTGTAATGCCCTTATAACAAAAACAGAAAAATGCTGGAAAATCTCAGCAGGTCTGACAGCACCTGTGGAGAGAGAGTAGAGCCAATGCTCCAAGTCTAGATGACCCTTCCTCAGAGCTACTCTATACTCTCCCTACAAATGCTGTCAGACCTGCTCAGATTTTCCAGTATCTTTTTGTTTTTGTGTCTGGGTGACCAATGTGGTCTGAGAATGTGGAATCACCCCATGGGGAGAGACACCCCATGGGGAGAGACACCCCATGGGGAGAGACACCCCATGGGGAGAGACACCCCATGGCAGAGACATTTTGGGAGCTCAGCCATGCGGCTGCTGTACAATTCTGATTAATAAATACCTTTTATGTTCACTAATGAAATCTGTAAAAGTGCATCATTACAGGATATTAAATAACTGGGTATCAAAATTGTGAATTGTTTAATAAAAAGGCAGCTTTGACAACACAACAAAATCCATTATGTCAAAACATACTCAACTAATAAAGCTCAAAAATCAAGCCAAATTCAAACATTTCTGTTCAGTGACAAGCCAGATATTTCAATGGCAGAATTATATAGAGTCACAGATGTATACAGCACAGGAAAAGGCACTTGGGCCCATTGCATCTGTGCCAGTCAAAGACAAACCACCCAACTATTCTAATCTCATTTTTAATCCCATCTTCAAGCACTTGGCCCATAGCCTTGCATTCTCAAGCAGGTTTGAGGCGATGGCATTGGCGGGGGTTGGGGTGGGGGTGGGAGTAGCGTAAAAAATTTCCCTCAGTGGGAGAGATTCTCTCCGACAAGGAAAACACCTGTCTTCGTGAACGGGGAACAGAAGTGTTGGCCTCGCCGGTAGAACTGGAAGCCATTGAGGCCCTCTGGGGAGGCTGAGGGCAACGGGTGGTGCCGCTTGGGTAGTGCCAGCCTGGTCAGGCCAGCTTGGCACCTGGCGTTACCCAACGGGCACCTGGCACTGCCCACTGGGCAGTGCCACGGGAGGGGCCTATGGGAGCAGGGCCTGAAGGGACAGGACCTGAAGGGGTGGCCCGATCGGGGAAGGAGGGGGGCCCGTTGCAAATCTGCATCCAATCGGTGGGGTGAGGGTGGGGGGGCCAACTGCCACTCCGCATCTAATCAATGGGGTGAGGGAGGAGGGGGCCCAGTGGGGTGAGGGAGGAGGGCCTGCAATCGGTGGGGGTGGAGGTGCGATCAGTCTGGGTGGCGGGAGCTACATGTCCAGGCGGTGTGGGGCTTACGATCGGCCGCGTGACCCCTTGATTGCGGGGCGGGAGGGAGGAGTTGGCTGAGAGCTCTCTCTCTCTCTCTCCCTGTCATGCCTCTGCTGTTGCTAGTGTGCAGATGCAGCAATCAGAGATCTGCACATGTGCAATAGCTCCCTCTGCTGTTGCTATTGCACATGTGCAGACACAGAGGTCTGCGCATGCGCAATAGCTTCCTTTGCAGGCTGGCTGGTAAATCAAACCCCGGCCTCTGCCTGTAGCAGCTAGAAAAGATCTAGCCCATTTTTCCATGCACTATGTGCACAAATTTGGGTGTAAAATCTCGCCCAAAAACCAGATCTGCAATTCTCCCATTTTCATGCTAGCTGGACACTTTGAATCATTCTCGTAAAATTCCACCCAGAGTCTACAGAGGGATATAGACAGGTTAAGTGAGTGAGCAAAGATTTGGTGGATGGAATGTAATGGAGGAACATATGAAGTTATGCATTTTGATAGGAAGAATAAAGGAGCTGCGCAATACTTAAATGGAGAAAGACTGCAGAAAACTGGAGCTCAGAGGAATTTGCATAAATCACAAAAAGTAATCATGCAAATTCAGCAGGTAATTGGGAAGGAAAATGTAATGTTGGCCTTCATTCCAAAGGGAATGGAACATAAAAGTGGGAGGTCTTGCTAAAACTTTACAAGATACTAGTTAGACCACACCTGGAATACTGTGAACAGTTTTGGTCCCCTTATCTAAAGAAAGATATACTGGCATTAGGGGTAGTCCAGAGAAGATTCACTATGTTTATTCTAAGTATGATGGGATTTTCTTATGAGGAGAGTTTAAGTAGGTTGGGTCTGTACTCATTGGAGATTAGAGGAATAAAGGGTGACCTTACTGAGACAGATAAAGTTCTCAATAGGCTTGGCTGAAAAGATGTTTCCTATTGTGAGAGAGTCTAGGACCAGAGGGCATAATCTCAGAGTAAGGGGTTGTCCATTTAAGACAGGAATGAGGAGTAAGTGAATCAAGGGTTATGGGGATAAGGCGGGAAAGTGTAGTTGAGGATTATATTAGATCAGCCATGATCTCATTGAATGGCACAGTAGGCTCAATGGGTCAAATGGCCTAATTCTGCTTCCATGTCTTATGGTCTTATGGCCATTTATACAATGCAAGAGGTTTGTTATTTTTACTTTCATACTGTTCAGTTATAAGGTATTCAATTGTTAGTAAAAGTATGAATCTGTACATAGCCAATCTAGACAGATCGGCTACAAGAAGAATAATCCAGCTGTGTACCTTACTGGAGGGAGAAACTGATAATCTCATTATATTTATAGATATTATATGTTAATATATTTATCACAACATTCCACCGGCACCATTTTGGTGAACCTACATTAATTCACATTTTTAAAAAATTACTGCCTTAGGACCAAGTGAGCACGATGCTATTTGCCAAGCTGTTCGACGCTTTAAGGCCAGCCTGCAGCATTATCTCAGGATGGTCATAGAGAGGCTATGGACTCATGCTTATTTATGGTCCTTGTTCTAATGCTCAATCTCTTACAACTTCTCATGGTCAAATCAGCACAATTTCCCCACTGTAGCTCACGGCACCTGGTGGAGGTGTGTGTGGGGGGGGGGGGGGGGGGGGGGGGGGAGAGGCGTGGCCAAATGCCTCAGTGACAAAATTATTATTTTACCCTCAAATGTGTATCAATCTTGAAGGGTGAAACCTTTCCATTTACCCACAGTTTTCATAGATAATTGGCTTTTATTGGAGCCTGTGAGGATCAATTATCACAACATGTTTAATAATTCTAATTCAAAACATAATATATACATGCGTAAAATGGGTCATTTGTCCAGCTGTTAGAGAAATTGTAAATATATATGTCCAAAATCTCAGTTAAATCAAATATTTTAAAACGATTAAAATATCCCAAATGTTACTAAAATATTCTTTCACTGTTTATTTTAACTGCAGTAACAGGAAAATGGGATATGTTCCCTTTGCAAAATTTAGAAAGATGCCCTAACTGCTGCTATTAGTGGCCTTTTACAATGTATTCCTTCATATATGGACAGAATGTGGTCACCGACCCCCATTTATAATCACACAATAGCACACCAGTGACGCTTCACAATAATTGATCCACTTTCACATCACAGAATATCATGAACAAATCACTGTTGTTTACAACTATCATATTTATCAGGTGGATTTGTAAAAAAAAAAGGATTTGTTTCTCATTCAAAACTGCTTCACAAAGCAGTGCTCGTGATAACAGCAAGATCACTGCACAAACAGCTGCTTCTCCTCAATTAAGTGCAATCTGACTGACGGATACAATCAAAGTATTAATTTTGAAAGGGGAGTTGATGGTAATCAGAAGCATTATTGAAACATCACAGTTACTATTGCCTCAGAGTGAAATGTTAGCTTCATACTCAACTAGCAAAGAAGATGCTCATTGTAATCATGCATAAAGGTTTTAACACCAGGATAGAGGCGAGGCAGGATGGGGTTTCTGACCATTGAGAGTATTTAAGTGCAAATCTTACTTATAATTGGCTCTAAACATTTTGACATTCGATTAAGAAAAGATTTGAAAGCTATCCAAATACATTGGCAAACATGCACTATCATGTTATTCCATTAATGAGATAGATCTTACAGTTCACTTTTTAAAAGAAGAACATCAATCCGAACTCGAGATCAGTCCTATCTGTCGTGGTCTACCCCAAACACCAAATGAACAAATACACCTCTTCTTTTAAAATATAAGTAAGTTTAAACTTGAAAGATATCACGGCTTAACCAAAGAGTACAACTTGCTTTTCAAACTGATGGAACATGACAAAGTGAGCGACAGGCTGAAACAGCACAGTAACATCTGGAAAATGCACAGATGAAAGGTAAATGATGAAAACAAGGGCCAGAATTCTCTGATCTTGCATGCCCTGCAACTGCTGCCAATGAGAATGGAGAATTTGGCCGAAGCTCCATTCACAGCAGCAGGACTGGGTAATTCCAGCAATGGGTGAGGTCGGAGAATTCTGGCCAACATGTCTGTGTGATCCAAGAGCTGGCTAATAGGTGCCAGCAGAGCATAATACGGAAAAGGTTGGCACAATTATATTTATTTGACTTGTCCTCAACTTTGAAAGCTGGGACTCATACTGAAAACTATCTTTCACACTTGTATAACTTTGTGTTGTGGAGTCCAAATGTCCAAATCTGTATCAAGTGCTTTCTTAACCTATTAAAGTACAGAGATTTACAACAAACTGTTTGGTCCAATCAGGCCACATTGCTGTTTATTTTCCACAAAGGAAGTCATTCTATTCTGCCGGTTTCCTTGTACTTTGCACTCCCTTTTCCTTCAGTCATTAATCTGACATATTCTTAAATTTAAGAATCACTACCTTCAATAATGTATTTCATGGCATAAATGGGAGTGAAACTGTTTCACCTGCACTTTGTTTCAACTCTTCTATATTTAACCTTATATCATGTCCCCTTTTTTAGTTCATTCATGGGACATGGGCATCGCTGGCTGGGCCAGCATTTATTGCCCATCCCTAGTTGCTGGGGCCAGTTGAGAGTCAACCACATTGCTGTGGCTCTGGAGTCACGTGTAGGCCAGACCAGGTAAGGACCTCAATCATTGAAACAGTCTGTTTCTATCTTTCTCAGTCCCACCCCCATGGAATTTTAAACCCGTCGACCAATTTACCCCATAATCTCCTCTGCAAACATAATAAGATTGTCTTCTACTTTATAAAGCATGTTTCACTTTTGTGGGCCTACTGCTGATGTATTCTGGAACTCTTTGTTCTTTCAGTGTGTGTTGTATTTTGAGGTTAGTTAGTGATAACACTCTGTGGTTATCTCTGTTTATGGTCTGATTCCTGCAGTAACTTGTAGGGCCCTATTTTACCATTTTGATTCTACGTGCTGGGCAGACTTGAAACTGGGAGTGTTTCAGTTTCAACTTTTAGACCCTTTCTGAGGCGCCCCCATGCACACTCTACCTGCAAAAATATTAACGATTCCGAATCATGCTGCAGAAGCCTGTGGGTGGGTTTAACGCGCCTGAAATCCTGCAGCTCCAATTTGCGCCTCCAACTGCGCATGCACAGAAAAAAGAAGATAGAATGCTGCTTCCCTGCCACATCCCTCCCGGGCCGGGTAATACCTCCCCCTGGCCCCCATAGACATTGCCCCACCCCCACAATATTACTGACCCCCTTATACCCCCACCCCCATCACCCAGACTGATCGCGGGCCCCTCCCCCCCTTTCACTCTCACCAATCTCAGACAGAGTGGCAGCGGACATCCCTTCCCCCCCCCACTGATCTCAGGTAGAGTGGCAGCAGACCCTGCCTTCCCTCCACTGATCACAGGTAGAGTGGCAGCGGATCTCCTTTCCCCTCCACTGATCTCAGGCACAATGGCAGCGGACCCCACTTTCCCCCACTCCGGTCTCAAGCAGAGTGACAGCGGACCCACCTTCCCCACCCCACCGATCTCAAGCAGAGAGTCGTCGGACACTAGGCACCTATCTCCTCACTAACTGGAGCGCCCGAATTGGACTTCTATTGAGCTTGTCTGTTTCGCACCAATTCTGGATGGGTGAACATGATGGTAGAGGGGGAAGTGCTGGTAAGGTTGGGTGTGCAACCCATTAAGTCAATTTAAATGGATGCAAATGCATTTAAATGGCCGTTGTGCCCATTTCGGGTGCGGTCCCGATCGTGTCCACATCTGGCATGTGGGAGTCTTTTAAGGAACAGTTGTTAGGGCTGCAGGACAGGCATGTGCCTGTAAAAAAGGATAGGAAGGGTAGGATTCGAGAACCGTGGATAACCAGGGAAGTTGAGGGACTGGTCAAAAAGAAAAGAGAGGCGTATGTTAGGTCCAGGCAGCTAAAAACAGAGGGAGCTCTGGAGGAATACAAAGAAAGTAGGAAAGAACTCAAACGGGGAATTAGAAGGGCAAAAAGGGGTCACAAAATGTCCTTGGCAGACAGGATTAAGGAGAATCCCAAGGCATTTTATTCATACGTTAGGAACAAAAGGGTTGTCAGGGAAAAAATCGGACCTCTCAGGGACAAAAGTGGGGAATTATGCTTAGAGCCCAAAGAAGTAGGGGAGATCCTAAATGAATACTTTGCGTCGGTATTCACAAAGGAGAGGGATGTGTTGACTGGGAGTGTCTCGGAGGGGAGTGTTGAATCGTTGGAGAAAATCTCCATTACAAGGGAGGAAGTGTTAGGTTTGTTAGAGAATATAAAGACTGACAAATCCCCAGGGCCTGATGGAATCTATCCAAGGCTGCTCAGGGAGACGAGAGATGAAATCGCTGGGCCTCTGACGCAAATCTTTGTCTCGTCACTGGACACAGGTGAGGTCCCAGAGGATTGGAGGATAGCTAATGTGGTCCTGTTATTTAAGAAGGTTAGGAAGGATAACCCGGGTAATTATAGGCCGGTGAGCTTGACGTCCGTGGTGGGGAAATTGTTGGAGAAGATTCTTAGAGATAGGATGTATACACATTTAGAAAGGAATAAACTCATTAACGATAGTCAGCATGGTTTTGTGAGAGGGAGGTCGTGCCTCACTAACCTGGTGGAGTTTTTTGAAGAAGTGACCAGAATGGTTGACGAGGGAAGGGCCGTGGATGTCGTCTATATGGACTTTAGTAAAGCGTTTGACAAAGTCCCTCATGGTAGGTTGGTGCAAAAGGTTGGATCTCATGGGATAAGGGGGGAGGTGGCTAGATGGGTGGAGAACTGGCTTGGTCACAGAAGACAGAGGGTAGTAGTGGAAGGGTCTTTTTCCGGCTGGAGGCCTGTCACTAGTGGTGTTCCGCAGGGCTCTGTATTGGGACCTCTGCTGTTTGTGATTTATATAAATGATCTGGAAGAAGGTGTAACTGGGGTGATCAGTAAGTTTGCGGACGACACAAAATTGGCAGGACTTGCAGATAGTGAGGAGCATTGTCAGAAGCTACAGAAGGATATAGATAGGCTGGAAATTTGGGCAAAGAAATGGCAGATGGAGTTCAATCCTGATAAATGCGAAGTGATGCATTTTGGTAGAAATAATGTAGGGAGGAGCTATACGATAAATGGCAGAACCATAAAGGGTGTAGATACGCAGAGGGACCTGGGTGTGCAAGTCCACAGATCCTTGAAGGTGACGTCACAGGTGGAGAAGGTGGTGAAGAAGGCATATGGCATGCTTGCCTTTATAGGACGGGGCATAGAGTATAAAAGTTGGGATCTGATGTTGCAGATGTATAGAACGTTGGTTCAGCCGCATTTGGAATACTGCGTCCAGTTCTGGTCGCCACACTACCAGAAGGACGTGGAGGCTTTAGAGAGAGTACAGAGGAGGTTTACCAGGATGTTGCCTGGTATGGAGGGGCTTAGTTATGAGGAGAGATTGGGTAAACTGGGGTTGTTCTCCCTGGAAAGACGGAGGATGAGGGGAGACTTAATAGAGGTGTATAAAATTATGAAAGGCATAGATAGGGTGAACGGTGGGAAGCTTTTCCCCAGGTCGGTGGTGACGTTCACGAGGGGTCATAGGTTCAAGGTGAGGGAGGGGGGAGGTTTAACACAGATATCAGAAGGACATATTTTACACAGAGGGTGGTGGGGGCCTGGAATGCGCTGCCAGGCAAGGTGGTGGAGGCGGACACACTGGGAACGTTTAAGATTTATCTAGATAGCCACATGAACAGAGTGGGAATGGAGGGATACAAAAGAATGGTCTAGTTTGGACCAGGGAGCGGCACGGGCTTGGAGGGCCGAAGGGCCTGTTCCTGTGCTGTATTGTTCGTTGTTCTTTGTGTCCATTTTCGGGCCTTGGTAAAGGGCGAACCAGCGTGGAGGCGGGTGTAGATCACATTACCCGCTTAAGCCCGACTTTACCAAGTTTTCATGCCCTAAAACGGGTGCAAACTCATGGTAAAATCAGGCCCGTAGTGTCCACTTTTGTTGTAATGTTTCTCTCTGTAGTTATTCGTTTGTCCTTTATGTATTTGTAGAAGCTCTTTGGATTCTCCTTTGCCTTATCTGCCAAAGCAATCTCCTGTTCTCTTTTTGCCCTTCTGATTTCTCTCTCAACTCTACTCTGACACCCTCTATACTCTGCAAGAGATCCACTTGATCCCAGCTGCCTATGCATGTCATATGCCTCCTTCTTTCTCTTGACCAGGGCCTCAATATCCCACATTATCCAGGGTTCCCTACTTCTACCAGCCTTGACCTTCACACTAAAAGGAATGTGTTTACTTGAACCCTGGTTAATATACTTTTGAAAGCCTCCCACGTTTGCCTGTCAACAGACTCCCCCAGTCAACTTTTGAAAGGCTTTGTATACAAGACAAACTGCACTTGTAAGATAGCAGATGGACAGTAGCTCATGCAGAATCATAGAATCATAGAATTCTATAGTGCAGATGGAGGCCATTTGGCCCATCGAGTCTGCACTGACCACAATCCTACCCAGGCCCTATCCCCATAACCCCATGCATTTATCCCAGCTAGTCCCCCTGACACTAAGGGGCAAATTTGCATGGCTAATCCAAAAAACCCACACATCTTTGGACTGTGGGAGGAAACTGGAGCACCCAGAGGAAACCCACGCAGACACAGGGAGGATGTGCAAACTCAACACAGACAGTGGTCCAAGCCAGGAATCAAACCCAGGTCCCTGGCACTGTGAGGCAGCAGTGCTAACCACTGTGCCACCGTGCAGGTGTCAAATTTATTGAAAAGTAACTTCGATAGCATGAATGGACTGCAGTTACCAATAGTCTGAATGCTGCAGGAGAAACATAGGTTAAAAAAATAAGCATTTTAATAAACAGGAAACAGTCGAATTGAGTGAGACAATTTAAATAACTGAAAAATATGTGGACTGAGAATGGTAGCTGCGACTAGGAAATAGAGGTGGGATAGTGAAGGCAGGGATTAGTGAACATTTTAAAGATAAAAGTAAAGTTTATTTATTGGTGTCACAAGTAGGCTTACATTAACACTGTAATGAAGTTACTGTGAAAATCTCCTAGTCGCCACATTCGGGTGCCTGTTCGGGTACACTGAGGGAGAATTTAGCATGGCCGATGCATCTAACCAGCATGTCTTTCGGACTGTGGGAGGAAACCGGAGCACCCAGAGGAAACCCAGGCAGACACTGGGAGAATGTGCAGACTCCGCACACACAGTGACCCAAAACCAGAAATGAACCCAAGTCCCTGGAGTTGTGAGGCAGCAGTGTTAACCATTGTGCCACCATGCCGCCTGGAGGTAAATAGACTCTTGTTAGGGAAGGGAATCAATAATTGTTTTGGGTAGATGGGAATGTGAAATTCGAAACACAAACATATCAGCCATGATTCTATTGAATGGCAGAGAAGATTCGAGGGACCGGATTATCCACTTCTGTTCCTATTTCACATGCTCATAAATGGAAAAGTTGCATTTAATAGAAGGAAAGGAATTTTGACTGGACAACTGAATAGACAAGTGAAGAAAAGATTACTGAAGAGTTTGATTTACAGTTGGCATTGTATGATGTTGAAACAGAGAAGCTAACGAAAGATGAAATCAAGTTCTGGAGAGCTGCGAGATTGGATTTGGATTTGGAGGAGCATGGGGAAACTAAAATGGTTAGAGAAGGAGTGTAGGGAGGAAATTATGACAATGACGCAAGAAGATCATACTTTGACTGATACCTTTGGAAAAAGTGGAGATGGGATTTTGAAACAGCGAAAGAAGTTTAAAGTTTATTTTTTAATGTCACGTGTAGGCTTACATTAATACAATGAAGTTGCTGTGAAAATCCCCTAGTCACCACACTCCGGCGCCTGTTCGGGTACACTGAGGGAGAATTTAGCATGGCCAACGTACCTAATCAGCTTGTGGGAGGAAACCAGAGCACCCAGAGCAAACCCACGCAGACACGGGGAGAACATGCACAAACAGTGACCAAAGCCGGGAATTGAACCCGGATCCCTGGTGCTGTGAGGGAGCAGTGCTAACCACTGTGCCACCGTGCCACCCAAAGAAGGATATATCTACACCTTCTAAAGAATGAGACAGAACGAAGAGAGAAGCTCAACATTAAGTGTTTTGGGAAAACGAGCCAGAACCTGCCTCAGGCAGATCACTGATAACAAGGATTATTCTAGTTTTTAATCCATTTTCATTATTACCATTTGTTTTGCAATTGACGCAGAGTGCTATATCAATGGAGTTTAAGCACAGCTAAGAAAGAAAGAATTTGCATTTATATAATGTCTCATTAGAATGTCCTTGGGAAATCCTAAATGAAGGCATTACAAGGCAAATGGAGTACTTTTGAAGCATCGTCAATGTAATAGCTTTGGAAAACACAACCGTCAATTCGCACACAGCAAGTTCTCATACACAGCAATGAGATAATGACCATACAATCTGTTTTTGTGCCGTTGATTGAGGGATAATTGCTGGCAAAGATTCAGTCACAGAACTCTTGCTCTTCTTTGTAAAGTAGCATGAGATTCCTAACAAACATCTGGGTGACTTTCTGATGTGGAGATGCCGGCATTGGACTGGGGTAAACACAGTAAGAAGTTTAGCAACACCAGGTTAAAGTCCAACAGGTTTATTTGGTAGCAAAAGCCACACAAGCTTTCGGAGCTGCAAGCCCCTTCTTCAGGTGAGTGGGAATTCTGTTCACAAAGAGAGCATATAAAGACACAGACTCAATTTACATGAATAATGGTTGGAATGCGAATACTTACAACTAATCAAGTCTTTAAGAAACAAAACAATGTGAGTGGAGAGAGCATCAAGACAGGCTAAAAAGATGTGTATTGTCTCCAGACAAGACAGCCAGTGAAACTCTGTGGGGGTTACAAATAGTGTGCCATGAACGCAATATCCCGGTTGAGGCCGTCCTCGTGTGTGCGGAACTTGGCTATCAGTTTCTGCTCAGCGACTCTGCGCCGTCGTGTGTCGCGAAGGCCGCCTTGGAGAACGCTTACCTGAATATCAGAGGCCGAATGCCCGTGACCGCTGAAGTGCTCCCCAACAGGAAGAGAACAGTCTTGCCTGGTGATTGTCGAGCGGTGTTCATTCATCCGTTGTCGCAGCGTCTGCATAGTTTCCCCAATGTACCATGCCTCGGGACATCCTTTCTTGCAGCGTATCAGGTAGACGCTACCAAATAAACCTGTTGGACTTTAACCTGGTGTTGCTAAACGTCTTACTGACTTTCTGACTCAGAGGTGAGAGCTGCAACACTCAAACAAATTAGCCTCAATACATGCACTTTATTTTTGACCACCATCAGTGGATAGCTAAATAACTGCCAATCTCTATCTATAAAAGGTTACATTCTTCACTATCATGCACCTTTTCATCTGGCTATTTTTCTTTGAAATTAAATCCTTGCTTCATTTGCTATCCCCATGTGGGTAAAGCGAATTTCCATGTTTCTGAAGTCATTTTAGGCATGTTTAAATCTGCACTAAAAAAACTTGCAATTTGGCGGCACGGTAGCACAGTGGTTAGCACTGCTGCTTCACAGCTCCAGGATCCCGGATTCGATTCCCGGCTCGGGTCACTGTCTGTGTGGAGTTTGCACATTCTCCTCGTGTCTGCGTGGGTTTCCTCCGGGTGCTCCGGTTTCCTCCCACAGTCCAAAGATGTGCGGGTTAGGTTGATTGGCCAGGTTAAAAATTGTCCCTTAGAGTCCTGGGATGCGTAGGTTAGAGGGATTAGCGGGTAAAATATGTGGGGGGAGGGCCTGGGTGGGATTGTGGTCGGTGCAGACTCGATGGGCCGAATGGCCTCCTTCTGCACTGTAGGGTTTCTATGTTTCTATGTTACCCAGATTTATTTTCTACCTTTAGCTCTGACATTCTCTGATACAACTACTGTTGTGATAACTCAACATGATCTCAGCCACTGACACATTTTGTGACTATATTGAAATGCCAATGTGGCTAACGAGTTTGTAAAAGTTCAACTTGTAAAAAGACAGAAGCAGAAAGGACGAATTTACCTGACAAATACCTTCTTGGCCTGAGTGGAAACCAGGAAGATTTACCAACTAGATTCACAGTAACTTCATTGCAGTGTTAATGTAAGTCTACTTGTGACACTGATAAATAAACTTCAACTTAAAAAAGACTTAAAGAGAACATTCAGCCAATACCTCAAACTATATCCCTCAGGAAGCAATTGTACACTTCGTTGTCAGACAAACTTAGCAAGAGTGTGCAAAAAGAGGACTGGAGATTGTAAGCAAAATCCAGAAGAAGACCCAGAGGCAGCAACTACCACTGAGAAAAGTGTGAGAAAAGAGGACCTTGAGGCTGTCAGCAGCACCCTGAAGAGTGGGTGCAAAGAGAATAAAAACAGAAAGGTATTTTTGTTTGCTTCCCCATTTATTTCCAAACCCTTCAGTTTTGGTCTCGTCCAGTGTCTATTAATAACCCCACAGCAAACTCAAGATAATATGGATCCAGAAGGTTAGTTTGTCAAAGGGAGGAGGGTAGCAACAAAGAACAAAGAACAATACAGCACAGGAACAGGCCCTTCGGCCCTCCAAGCCTGCACCGCTCCCTGGTCCAAACTAGACCATTCTTTTGTATCCCTCCATTCCCACTCCGTTCATGTGGCTATCTAGATAAGTCTCAAACGTTCCCAGTGTGTCCGCCTCCACCACCTTGCCCGGCAGCGCATTCTAGGCCCCCACTACCCTCTGTGTAAAATACGTCCTTCTGATAGCCATGTTAAACCTCCCCCCGGCCTCACCTTGAACCTATGATCCCTCTTGAACGTCACCACCGACCTGGGGAAAAGCTTCCCACCGTTCACCCTATCTATGCCTTTCATAATTTTATACACCTCTATTAGGTCACCCGTCATCCTCCGTCTTTCCAGGGAGAACAACCCCAGTTTACCCAATCTCTCCTCATAACTAAGCCCTTCCATACCAGGCAACATCCTAGTAAACCTCCTCTGCACTCTCTCTAAAGCCTCCACGTCCTTCTGGTAGTGTGGCGACCAGAACTGGGTGCAGTATTCCAAATGCAGCTGAACCAACGTTCTATACAACTGCAACATCAGACCCCAACTTTTATACTCTATGCCCTGTCCTATAAAGGCAAGCATGCCATATGCCTTATTCACTACCTTCTCCGCCTGTGACGTCACCTTCAAGGATCTGTGGACTTTGCACACCCAGGTCCCTCTGCGCATCTACACCCTTTATGGTTCTGCCATTTATTGTATAGCTCCCCCCTACGTTAGTTCTACCACAATGCACCACTTCGCATTTATCTGGATTGAACTCCATCTGCCATTTCTTTGCCCAAATTTCCAGCCTATCTATATCCTTCTGTAGCCTCTGACAATGTTCCTCACTATCTGCAAGTTCAGCCATTTTCATGTCGTCCGCAAACTTACTGATCACCCCAGTTACACCTCCTTCCAGATCATTTATATAAATCACAAACATTGCCTCCTTTTCACTAATACAGTAACAGAGAGATAGAGGGAGAAAGAAAAGTTTACAGAGCAAAAACCTCAAAGGAAATAATTATTGGGTTGTAAATTTGAGATCCAGGTCATGATATTGGGGGGGCGCTTTTGTGAGCGGCACTGTGACACAGTGGTTAGCACTACTGCCTCAAGCGCCAGGGACCCAGGTTCGATTCCCGGCATGGATCACTGTCTGTGCGGAGTCTGCATGTTCTCCCTGTGTCTGCGTGGGTTTCCTCCGGGTGCTCCGGTTTCCTCCCACAGTCTGAAAGAGATGCATTGGCCATGCTAAATTCTCCCTCAGTGTACCCGAACAGGTGCTGGCATGTGGCGACTAGGGGATTTTCACAGTAACTTCATTGCAGTGTTAATGTAAGCCTACTTGTGACAAATAAATAAATTAAATTAAATAAACAGCCTGGCCCCAGCAAGATTATGGATATGCTTTAAAAGTCCAACTCCATCACAGCTCACTTCCCTCTGCGACTCACTGCAATCCCAGTCGTGACCAGTGTCCCAGCGGTGTTACTGGACCCAATGGGCAGATGGTCAGGTGATTGACCAGCAGGTCCTGGAGCCAGAGCTTCTTCCCCAACAGGAGCAGAAATCCCATTGGAAGGAATGAAACTTGGGAATGTTCATGATCAGATGGATTTGAGTGTTCTCATTCAAGAA
This sequence comes from Mustelus asterias, assembly GCF_964213995.1. Taxonomy (NCBI): domain Eukaryota; kingdom Metazoa; phylum Chordata; class Chondrichthyes; order Carcharhiniformes; family Triakidae; genus Mustelus; species Mustelus asterias. The sequence continues at coordinate 101,436,142 of NC_135807.1, read as the reverse complement.
ACTCAAAAACTTAACATGCAGGTACAGCAAGCAATGAGGAAGACAAATGATATGTTGCCTTTATTGCAACACATTGGACTGGCGTACAAGAATAAGGAAGTTTTGCTACAATTGTGCAGGACTTTGCTGCGACCACACCTGGTGTACCATGTGCAGATTTGGTCTCGATATTAAGTGAAGGATATGTTTGTATTCAGGCAGTACAGTGAAAGTTCACTCGTATACTGTGCAGTTCTGAAGAACAAGACGATCTCATTGAAGCCTCTAAGATTCTGAAGGGGCATGACGGGGTAGAAAATAAGAAATGTTTCCACTGGCTGGGCAATCTAAAGCACGGGACACAGCCCGAGGATAAGGGGGCAATCATTGAGGACCAAGATGAGGAGAGATGTCTTCACTCACGGACTGTGAAATTTTGGAGTTCTCCACCTGAGAGGGCTGGGCATGTTCCATCATTGAATATGTACAAGACGGAGATGGACAGATTTTTGGTTTCCCAGGGAATCCAGGGATATGGAGAAGGCAGACAAATGATGTCGCGAAGGAAGATCAGCAATGATTGTATTGAATTGGGAAGTTCTTTGGAGAGCTGAGAGAATGGCCAGAACTTTCCAGCTGTTCACATCGGCAGGATCTTCCAGTCTCACCAATAGTGCACCCACACCGCGGGCTTCACGGTGGTGTGCATTCAACAGGAAATCCCATCGACAACGGCAAGATCAGAAGATCCTGCCACTGGCCAATGGTGGGCCGCCTTGGGTGCGCAGTGAATTCCACCCAATGTTAAAGAGGCCCAACTTTTAAAATGAATGAACATTCCAGTACAGTTCCTGCTCAGCCAGCCTGCATGTCTCTCTGGTTGCCTGCCTTGGAGATGAATCATAGAATTCCTACTGTACAGAAGGTGGCCATTCAGCCCATCGAGACTGCACTGACAACAATCCCACCCAGTCCCTTTCCCGTAACCCCACATATTTACCATGCTTCTCCCCCTGACACTAAGGGGCAATTTTAGCATGGCCAATCAACCTAACCTGCACATCTTTGGACTGTGGGAGGAAACCGGAGCACGCGGAGGAAACCCATGCAGACATGGGGAGAATGTGCAAACTCCACACAGACAGTCACCCGAGGCTAGAATCGAACCCGGGTCCCTGGCACTGTGAGGCAGCAGTGCTAACCACTGTGCTACCATGCCACCCACCCAATGCATTCCTCAATTTCTACCACAATGATGGGGGATTGTCCGATCTATAGCTATAAAGGTTACATTGCATTAACGTTTTATGTGACTGGATTCATTCTGCACAGCTCTGATGACATTTACTGCCACCGATTTGTCAGTCCACAAATGCATAAAACAAAAGACAGAAACGTGTTCTGCCCTTCCACCAGAAGTTACTAGAAGTTGTGGGTGTTCTGCATACCAAACTGCTCCAATATATCAAGAATAGATTGAAAATGTCTGAGTGAATATTGAGTAAGAAGTCTAACAACACCAGGTTAAAGTCCAACAGGTTTATTTGGTAGCAAACGCCACTAGCTTTCGGAGCGCTGCCCCTTCGTCAGATGGAGTGGAAATGTGCTCTCAAACAGAGCACAGAGACACAAAATCAAGTTACAGAATACTGATTAGAATGCGAATTTCTACAGCCAACCAGGTCTTAAAGATACAGACAATGTGAGTGGAGGGAGCATTAAGAGATGTGTATTGTCTCCAGACAGGACAGCCAGTGAGATTCTGCAAGTCCAGCAGGCAAGCTGTGGGGGTTACTGATAATGTGACATAAACACAACATCCCGGTTTAGGCCGTCCTCATGTGTGCGGAACTTGGCTATCAGTTTCTGCTCAGCGACTCTGCGCTGTCGTGTGTTGTGAAGGCCGCCTCGGAGAACGCTTACCCGAAGATCAGAGGCTGAATGCCCGTGACCGCTGAAGTGCTCCCCCACAGGAGGACAACAGTCTTGCCTGGTGATTGTCGAGCGGTGTTCATTCATCCGTTGTCGTAGCGTCTGCATGGTTTCCCCAATGTACCATGCCTCGGGACATCCCTTCCTGCAGCGTATCAGGTAGACAACGTTGGCTGAGTTGCAAGAATAGGTACCGTGTACCTGGTAGATGGTGTTCTCACGTGAGATGATGGCATCCGTGTCGATGATCCGGCATGTCTTGCAGAGGTTGCTGTGGCAGGGTTGTGTGGTGTCGTGGTCACTGTTCTCCTGAAGGCTGGTTAGTTTGCTGCGGACAATGGTCTGTTTGAGGTTGTGCGGTTGTTTGAAGGCAAGAAGTGGGGGTGTGGGGATGGCTTTGGCGAGATGTTCGTCTTCATCAATGACATGTTGAAAGCGCCGGAGGAGATGCCGTAGCCTCTCCGCTCCGGGGAAGTACTGGACGACGAAGGGTACTCTGTCCACCGTGTCCCGTGTTTGTCTTCTAAGGAGGTCGGTGCGGTTTTTCGCTGTGGCACGTCGGAACTGTCGATCGATGAGTCGAGCGCCATATCCTGTTCTTATGAGGGCATCTTTCAGCGTCTGGAGGTGTCTGTTGCAATCCTCCTCATCTGAGTAGATCCTGTGTATATGGAGGGCTTGACCGTAGGGGATGGCTTCTTTAACGAACCTGTGCATGAAGATGTTGGCATATTGAGGTGCGAATTTGGTCCCCATGGCTGTTCCGTGTGTCTGGATAAAGAGCTGGTTGTTGAAGGTGAAGATATTGTGGTCCAGGATGAGGCGGATGAGTTGTAAAATTGCATCTGCAAACTGGCAGTTGTCGGCGTTGAGCACTGAGGCAGTTGCAGCAATGCCATCATCGTGGGGGATGCTGGTGTAGAGTGCCGAGACATCCATTGTGATGAGGAGTGCTCCTGGTTCAACTGCTCCATGTGTGCTGAATTTCTGTAGGAAGTCCGTAGTGTCGTGACAAAAGCTGGGGGTTCTTTGTACAATGGGTTTCAGGATGCCCTCGACGTAGCCGGAGAGGTTCTCGCACAGGGTCCCATTGCCCGATACGATGGGACGGCCGGGTGTGTTTGCCTTGTGTATCTTCGGGAGGCAGTGGAGATCTCCAACGCAGGGGTACGTGGGATGAGAGCACGGAGGGTGCTCTGAAGGTCCGGATCAAAGGTCTTGATCAGAGTGTTGAGTTGACGGGTGTGTTCTTTAGTTGGATCTGCGGGTAACTGTCTGTAGTGTTCCTCGTTGTTCAGTTGTCGGTACACTTCTTTGCAGTAATCCATTCTGTTCAGTATGACGATGGCCCCTCCTTTGTCTGCTGGTTTGATGACAATGTTGCGGTTGGTCTTGAGAGCATGGATGGCGTTGCGTTGTGCTTGGGTGATGTTCGGGGCTGTCGTGTGAGTGCGGCTGATGAATTTGGTGTTGACGCACCTCCTGATGGCTTGGGCATACATGTCAAGTTGAGGGCAGCGGCCTTCCGGAGGGGCCCAATTCGACTCTTTCCTCTTCCTCTTTCCCTACGGACAAGCCCTCCGTATACACAGGATCTGTTCGGATGAGGAGGATTGCAACAGACACCTCCAGATGCTGAAAGATGCCCTCATAAGAACAGGATATGGCGCTCGACTCATCGATCGACAGTTCCGACGTGCCACAGCGAAAAACCGCACCGACCTCCTTAGAAGACAAACACGGGACACGGTGGAAAGAGTACTCTTCGTCGTCCAGTACTTCCCCGGAGCAGAGAAGCTACGGCATCTCCTCTGGCACCTTCAACATGTCATTGATGAAGATGAACATCTCGCCAAGGCCATCCCCACACCCCCACTTCTTGCCTTCAAACAACCGCACAACCTCAAACAGACCATTGTCCGCAGCAAACTACCCAGCCTTCAGGAGAACAGTGACTACGACACCACACAACCCTGCCACAGCAACCTCTGCAAGATGTGGCAGATCATTGACATGGATGCCATCATCTCACGTGAGAACACCATCTACCAGGTACACGGTACCTACTCTTGCAACTCGGCCAACGTTGTCTACCTGATACACTGCAGGAAAGGATGTGCTGAGGCATGGTACATTGGGGAAACCATGCAGACGCTATGACAACGGATGAATGAACACCGCTCGACAATCACCAGGCAAGACTGTTGTCCTCCTGTGGGGGAGCACTTCAGCGGTCACGGGCATTCAGCCTCTGATCTTCGGGTAAGCATTCTCCAAGGCGGCCTTCACGACACACGACAGCGCAGAGTCACTGAGCAGAAACTGATAGCCAAGTTCCGCACACATGAGGATGGCCTAAACCGGGATGTTGGGTTTATGTCACATTATCAGTAACCCCCACAGCTTGCCTGCTGGACTTGCAGAATCTCACTGGCTGTCCTGTCTGGAGACAATACACATCTCTTTAACCTGTGCTTAATGCTCCCTCCACCCACATTGTCTGTATCTTTAAGACCTGGTTGGCTGTAGAAATTCGCATTCTAATCAGTATTCTGTAACTTGATTTTGTGTCTCTGTGCTCTGTTTGAGAGCACATTTCCACTCTATCTGACGAAGGGGCAGCGCTCCGAAAGCTAGTGGCGTTTGCTACCAAATAAATCTGTTGGACTTTAACCTGGTGTTGTTAGACTTCTTACTGTGTTTACCCCAGTCCAACGCCGGCATCTCCACATCATGAATTTTGAGTGTCAGTTCTTCCATTATAAGTTGCTATGTTTACATTTATAAATGTAATTATAGCAACTTAAAATAGAAATTACCCATGTAAACTTGTCACGTTGTAATTGTATTATCCAGCCCATTGTGTAAACTTCATAACCTCAATCTTGCATTTCCTGGACAGCAGAGAATCCCTTTGTTTTAGACAAAGGGCTGTTGGGACCGTGAGAGATGGGACCCAGGGAAGTCTGGGGTCAGTGGGTGAGGATGGAATACAGAACAGGCAAGTGAGTAAGCACTTGAAAAATCAGAACTTAAACTGTTATGAGGGAATAGAAACAGGGAAATAGCTTGAAGAACATTGAACATTCAGAGTTCCACAATGGGCTGAACAGCCTCTCTGCACTGCAGAATTCATTGATTTTATGCTGACCAAAAACTCTCCCAAACCAGTTCTTCAAGATGTTAATAGTTACAGTAATCTGTCAGATATTAATGGGAAAGCTGTTCTGGAAGGAAACAGACTTGTATGATGTATACCATTAAAAAGGAGCGCAGTCAGAATTTACCCTCCATAAAGAAACAGAATATAAATAAATAAGAGTCTTTGACAAGACTCCAGCTGAATTGCTCATTATATTTTGAACAGTGTTAGGTTGCATGAATTATTGGACTCTGAGGCAATGCAGAAACATGTATGCAAATACATTTTATATTTATTATACATTTTGCTGAATTTAACATAAAAATCACCTCAACGGAGATATATATTCTGCATTAGTGTATTTAGCAGGAGAGGATGAAACAAAATTATGTCCTTGAATGTAATTTTTACGCGACAGTAAATAGCCTGCAGCTCATAGGCACTAACTGAGCTGCTTCATGCCACTGAATACATTTTAGACGCTGATTTAACGTAACTCCAAAACGTAGGAATTTTCTTTTGGCCAAAGTATATTTCCGGAACTGATATTCTTCTCCTGCAGTTGGAAAGAAAAATAAAGTTTCACAACCACAGGGTGTCCCAAAGTGTTTTGAACAGTAGTTAAGTTCACGATGCAGCACGGTGGCAGTGGTTAGCACTGCTGCCTCACAGCACCAGAGTCCCGGGTTCAATTCTGGCTTTGGGTCACTGTCTATGTGGAGTTTGCACATTCTCCCTGTGTCTGCGTGGGTTTCCTCCCCGGGGTTCCTGTTTCCTCCCACAGTCCAAAGATGTGTGTGTTCGGTGGATTGGCCATGTTAAATTGCCCCTAAGTGTCAGGGGGTCTAGTTAGGGTAAATGCATGGGGTTATGGGGATAGGACCTGGGTGGGATTGTGGTCGGTGCAGGTTCGATGGGCCAAATAGCCTCCTTCTGCACTGTAGGATTCGATGATTCTATGAAGTTTAAAGTTTATTTATTAATGTCACAAGTAGGCTTATACTGCAATGAAGTTACTGTGAAAATCCCCCAGTCGACACACTCCGGTGCCTGTTCAGGGAGAATTTAGTATGGCCAATGCACCTAACCAGGACTTTTGGACTGTAGGATGAAACTGGAGCACCTGGAGGAAATCCATGCAGACCCAGGGAGACTGTGCAGACTCCACACAGACAGTGAGCCAAGCCAGGAATCAAACCCAGGTCCCTGTTGCTGTGAGGCAGCAATGCCACCGTGCTATCCCGTGAACTTAAATACAGTTCAAAACACTTTGGGACATCCTGTGGTTGTGGGGGGGAGGGGAAGAAGGTTGGGGAGTGGGGGTAACCCTAGCGAGCATGTGGTTCCATGCAGGAAGTTTATTTCCTAGGCTCAAAGCAGGGGATACCAGCGATTCTGAGCTTCCTGAACACTTCCCCCAGTGGAAGCGGAATGCTTTTCCCTGAAACAGGCGCTTCCTCTGGCTCATTTTCCCATGCCTGTGCCAACATCAATCTGATCAAACGGCCAATGCTCAATCCCTTCAGATCAACAGCTCTGAAGAGGGTGAGACAGATTTTCAGAACACTCCATAAACACTTGGGGTGCAATCTTACAACCTTGTCCCACCCGACTTGTAGCGGCGCAAGGTGGTAAGATCAACAGGAGGCATAAAACCTGGTTTGCACCTGTTTTTGGCACCCGTGATCATATCGGCACTGTTTTAACGGCTAAATTCGCTTTGCACCCTTTGCATGTCATTGAACACTCCCAGATGCTATTGTCTGTGCTCACTTACCCTTTTACCATCTCGCCAGCCGGTGGGAATCACAGATGGTCCCCACAAACAGGGACTGGACATGATGGGGGAGATTCGCGGATTCCTCTGAGCGTTTGCGCCCCGCTAGTGTCTCCCAGCGCTGGATTTCTGGTGCAGTCTGCTCCAGGGTTAGCATTTAAATGATATTTTACATATGAATTCAATACAATCCCAACTCAATACAATCATTGCTGATCTTCCTTTGCAACATATTAGTGGGCCTGGGACTGTAGTCTCCAGGCCCGCTAGCCTCTCCCACCCTGCCAGAGTCCCACTTTCAGGGAACTACCCAATCCCGCTGGAGTGAAGGGGGGCAATTGGGGCCCCCCGGCGGGTTGGGCGGCGGAGGGGTGGCTCCAGGGCATGGGCACCCTGGCAGTGCCAGCCTGTGCCCCCACCACTGCACAAGGGACAAAGTGCCCATGCCCAGGAGGCACTTTGGCCTGTCCACCAGACATGGGGCAGTGTTGAGGGGGCGGGGCATATGGAGGGCATAGGGGTGGGGCATATTGGGGGAGGGGCCTAAGCGGCGATCGGTGGGGGTGGGAGTCCCACTGCCACTCTGCATTGGGATCAAGGGGGCAGGAGGGAGGCCAGCGATTGAGGCAGGCTAGGAGGAGGATCTGCCGGGAGGGATTGGCACTGCGGGGGAGGGGGCTGGAAATCAGGGATGTCTGGGATGATGAGGGAGGGGGGGCCCAGGAATGGTTGGGGAGGGCACAATCGGACCGCGGAGGGATTGGGGGCAGCACTGTGGGGGTGCCAGGCTGGCCTGTGATCGAGCAGGCCAGCAAACGGGGAGGCTGACAGTTCGGGGTCACTGAGCATGTGCAGAGGCTTGCTGGTTTCAGCCCCATGGGTGGGAATCGGCCCCACCCCCTGAAATCTAATGATATTCATGCTGTTGGCCTCTGTATTGCACAGAGTGCGGGAGATTCTAGTGTGAATTCCCACTGATAAAACCAGCGTGAATTACTCCAGTTTTCACACGAATTCAACACTTAGAATTTTTGTGGTGAATTCCACCCGATGTCCTCTCTGGGAGGACCAGAGGCCATTGAAGCCTCGGGGTTGTCGGGGACAGAGCCAGGCAGTGTCCATGGGGCTGTGCTACCCTGGCAGTTCCCACCTGGCACCTTGGCCTGGCACCCTGTCTATGCCGGGGTAGTGCCAAGGGGGAAGAGCCAGAGTGGGGCGGAGCCAGAGTGGGATGGCACTATGATGGCAGGGAGGGGTGGGGGGGGAGACACTGATGGAGCTCTGCAGGGTTGGGAGGGAGGGAGCTCTGACAGGATGGGAAGGAAGGGGAACTCTGCCGGATGTGGGGGGGGTCATCGGCGGGGGTGGGGTAAACTCTGCCGAAGGGATGGCGACTGAGGAGTGAGGGAATTCTGCAGGACGGGTGATCAGTGGGGGGGGGGGGGGGGGGGGGCATTGGCGATGTCCAGGGGAGGTCCAAATGTCCATGGGGAGGGTCCTGATGTCCATGGAGGGGGTGGTCCCACCATCTGTGGGAGGGTGGGGCAGGACATCTCCCTAGATGGCGCCCTAGATCTCATCAGCTGGCTTCACTGGCATGCTGAGGCTTCATGCCCCCAACGCCCAAACCCTATTTACGAGAATCACTTCCTGGCACCCTTTTTGCAATAAGTGCCAAAAAGGTTGCATTTTCAAACTCACCCAAAAAATGAGTCTGAAACTCTTCTGTTTTCTTGCTCGTTCAGCACTTAGAATTTTTTTTGTAAGATCGCACCCTTGGTATTTCTTGGCAGTTATTCAAGATATATATATATATGTATCTTAAACTGTTGTATGCAAGGATGGTTGACAGCTACCTTAGCTGAAAAACTCAGTCATTTCAAGTGTACATATCCTGTTTTTGGGCAAGGGCTCATTCCAAGGCTGGGGTTCGGGGGCCTTCTGGCCAGTGTTGATATCAGCACGGGTGAAGGCATTCTTGTGCTGGGTGACTTCCAGATGGCAAAAGTTGATGGTGTTGATAGCATAGTGGTTATATTGCTGGACTAATAAACTAGACCTTTAAATCCCACCATGACAGCTGGGAGAATTTAAATTCAATTAAATAAAAAGCAGTGAGATAAAGAGTCTCAGTAATGGTGATGACCCTGAGACTATTGGATATCACCATAGAGCTCTTTGTTCACGAGTGACCTTTAAGGAAGGAAATCTGTCAGCCTTAGCCAGTTTGACTTACATGTGACTTGAGGCTGACAGCAATGTACTTAAGTCTTACCTGCCCTCTAAAAGGGTCTAGCAAGCTATCCAGTTGCATCAAACCACTGGTAAAAAGTAGAATCAGCACTGTAGATATATATATACAGCTCAGGAATTTCATATTGGCCCCGAGCCCAGACACAGCCCCACTATTTGAGTTGTCTCATGGAAATGCCCTCAGTGCCCCTTGCCACTGCATGGAGGGGTTTCCTGTATGGGCTGCTGCTGCACATCCTCCAGTACCGTACCCTCGCATGTTGTCCAGACACGCCATGGCGCGCCTTGTTGCCATCCAGCAGCGCAGGTCCCCAGTGAAGGTCACTCTATGGGGGGATCCTCCCCAACTATATCGGGGACCTGGGGTGGGGGGTGGTGAATGCAGCAGTACCATACAACCGTAAATTGCACTAGTTCATGGACTCCCCGGAAACTTGCCCTTTTTGCGGTCTTGTGGAGTCCATGGACCACGTCTATGTTGAATGGTATCGGCCCCACCCCCTTTTTCATTATCTGAAAAACCTTTTATTGATGTTCTGTTTGCACTGAGTGCCATGCTCCTGATCTATGGGCACCCGATGCAGAGAGGGGGCGGGGAAGGTGGAGTACCTTTTCGTGAACCTGCTCCTGGGCTTGGCCAGACTCGCCATAAACAGGTCCAGGAAGTGGGCAACCAAGGGGGTCATCCGACCTGACTGTCTGCCCCTCTACCATAGCTACATTTGCAGAAGGGCATCCCTGGAGAGGGAGCATGCAGAGTCCATGGGCGCCATTGATGCTTTCAGTGCCCGTTGGGCCCCACAGGGGGTGCGGTGTATTTTTGACTCCTTTATTCACATTTTGCTTTCATGTTTTAAGTTTCCTTTACACTTTGTTTTTTGTTTCGGGCGGTTCCCCCCTGCCTCTCCCCCCTTTTAAGAGGCTGCCCCTTTTACTTTGTCCCTCAGTTTATTTGATTTAGTTTATTTGAATTGCCAAAAAGATTGACAGTAAGTGTGTCTGGAAAACATTTAGCTCAGATGCTGGCAGAGCAGAATAATTACACAATTTAGCTACATAGGGGGGAATTTTACCATTTTGAGGCTAAGTGCTGGATCTGGGCGTCAAATAGATCCGCGCCTGGAATCCTCTTTCCAGCGCGCCCATACACATTTTGCCGGCTCCAGCCCGATCCACGCTGTGGGCGGGGCTTAGCGCTGGCGGACCAATTGGAGCTCTGAACTGCGCATGCGCAGTTCGAAAAAAATCTGACAGCACGCCCGGGCGTGAAAAAAAAAAGCAGAGAGAGCGGCTCTCTGACGTTCATCCTCTGGTCGGGGGGGGTGTGGGGGTCGGTGGGGTGGGGGGTGGGGGGGGAGGGGAGGGGGTGTGACCGATCATCCCCTGGGGGGGGGGGGGGAGGAGAGGGGGTGTGACGTCTCATCCTCTGGTCGGGGGGGGGGTTCCGCTGCCTGTCTGCGGCCGATCCCTCCTGGCACCATCACTGGTACACTACCAGCCACAGCCATCTCTCCCGCTCTCTCGCAACTGCAGGGAAGAGTAATCTGTGGCTGGTAGTGTACCAGTGATGGTGCCAGGAGGGATCGGCCGCATACACGCAGCGGAACCCCTCCAACCAGAGGATGAGACGTCACACCCCCTCTCCTCCCCCCCCAGGGGTTGATCGGTCACATCCCCTCTCCTCCCCCCCAGGGGTTGATCGGTCACACCCCCTCTCCTCCCCCCCCCCAGGGGTTGATCGGTCACACCCCCTCTCCTCCCCCCCCCCCCCGATTCCGAGCAGATCGCGGCTTTACCGACACCCGATTCGGGCGCCCAGTTTTGGTAAAATCAGGCCCATAGTGTTTGCCTCTTAGAGCTAATGGATTTCTATTTACAGAAAGAAAAGGTCCCCTGGGGTTTTTAATTAAAGGAATGGAATGTGGGTTTAAGTCGGCAAGGTCATGTGATGATGTGGTTAATGGGAGGACCGAGGTCAGCAGTAGAGAAAAACACTTTTACATTTCAGGCTGGGAATTTCTTGAAGACAAAAGGTTTTCTGTAAGCTGATGAAACTCATTCTCTCTCTCTGAAAGCTTCAAGACTGTCTACACTCATTGTAGCAATTACATTTATGGGTGCTAATTGTATTTGAAGTGACATTTCATGTCTGTAAGAGAAATGTTGCTTATTTGGAACTGAAACAGCGATAGTTAAAAATTAAAGTTCTTGCCTTTCATTTTAAATATTGTTTAACTGTTAACAATTAGGCTATATCATTTGTTAGAGTTATATTTAAATTGTGTTATTAAATAAAGTTTGTTTTACTATAAAAGATCCCTAATTCATCAGTGGAATTACTCCTGGGGAGAAGCACCCTATTCTCAAAATAGAAAAATTGTTGAGGTCCAGTCTGGCTTCATAATATAGCTCAGGGTTTGTGTCCAGGACTCCAACACCTGCTTCCACCTACGTCACCGGTGCCTTTGCTATTAACTGTCAGCCAACCCAGGCCAAGATGGTACAATTTGAAGTTGGATCCTTCCTGCCATTTAATATAGTGTTTAACTGTGGGTGGTTAAAACGAGCTTTGGCTGGAGGCTGCAGCTGATAAATAATACTGCTGGCATGAAATCAGCTTTGCACACTCATAGGATCAGCCTTCTCTGGATACTGCCGATTGTGTTTAATGCAGTGCACAATCCTCTTTACTAACCTGATGCCTTGCACACACCCTGCTGGAATCTGCTTGTGCAGCTGAGACCCTGATTTTGAATGGCTGTGCAGCACTGAGAAATGGGCTCTACATAACCCAGCGAAAACTCTCAACAGATCACTGCAAAATCAAATCTGTTCAAAGAGGATATTACAAACTTTTTCTTTGGTATTAAGGAAGTTGGCACTGCATGCAAGATTGAGTTAATCACATAGAATTACACAGAATTACTTGGATATACAACACAGAAACAAGGCATCCTGCTCAAACAGCCATGCCAGATCTTATGCTCCACTTGAACCTCCTCCAGTTCAGTTCTGGCCAGTGTTTGAGTGTTGTAACATCCTGTTACAGTTGACAAAGGGAGTTTTAAGGTTCTGCCTGCAAGTAATCCCTGTTCGAGGAGTTGGAAGAACATTTTGTCAGACACAGAGTTTGAGAACACTTTATAGAATCCCTACAGTGCAGAAAGAGGCCATTCGGCCCATCGAGTCTGCACCAACCACAATCCTACCCAGGCCCTATCCCCGTAACCCCTCACATTTACCCTGCTAATCCCCCTGACACTAGGGTCAATTTAGCATGGCCAATCAACCTAACCCGCACATCTTTGGAGTGTGGGAGGAAACCGGAGCACCCGGAGGAAACCCACGCAGACACAGGGAGAATGTGCAAACTCCACACACATTGACCTGAGGTAGGAATTGAACCCGGGTCCCTGGCGCTGTGAGGCAGCAGTGCTAACCACTGTGCCACCGTGTCACCGTACACACAGAGCAATGTGTGGGGTGATCTTTTCATCTCTTCAATTGAAGGAATGACATATATCCATATCCGAGATGTCCTGAGGAGAAAAGAGAGAGCATTTCATCAGGTCAGATACGACTCAGATTTGGCAGTCAGGATAAATGGCACCTCCCTCCACACGCTGGCACATGAGAAACTCTGCTACTTTTCACCCAACAGTATCTGGAGTTAGGCCGCAATAAAAATCACATTCTTCTTTATTGCCTCCTTCTAATGTCCTGATTCCTGTTGATGGCTTTCATAGTGGCGATAGGAGAGGGAACTGGGCACCTTTATCCCACTCCAGGTGCACCTGCTCCTCAAGGAGTCAGGGATGGGCGCTCAGACACGCAAAGGGAGGAGGAGTGCCAGGCACAAACACCAGGGCATCTATGGGTATCGAGGCATTCACAATCCCCTCTGCCCGTGACCCCATCAGCTCTACTTGCCCAGGGCGAGAAGGCTGCACCTATGAATAGACATTGTCACAATGGAAGGACTAACCACATGAGTCATTGACAGGTTGTGTCGTGGATGGGAGTGGGACCATGCTGATGGACAGGTCAGACTGCTCGGGTGGACGGGTCCTGCTGCTCGGGTGGACGGGTCCTGCTGCTCGGGTGGACGGGTCAGACTGCTCGGGTGGACGGGTCAGACTGCTCGGGTGGACGGGTCCTGCTGCTCGGGTGGACAGGTCCTGCTGCTCGGGTGGACGGGTCAGACTGCTCGGGTGGACGGGTCAGACTGCTCGGGTGGACGGGTCAGACTGCTCGGGTGGACGGGTCACACTGCTCGGGTGGACGGGTCAGACTGCTCGGGTGGACGGGTCAGACTGCTCGGGTGGACGGGTCAGACTGCTCGGGTGGACGGGTCACACTGCTCGGGTGGACGGGTCAGACTGCTCGGGTGGACGGGTCAGACTGCTCGGGTGGACGGGTCACACTGCTCGGGTGGACGGGTCAGACTGCTCGGGTGGACGGGTCACACTGCTCGGGTGGACGGGTCAGACTGCTCGGGTGGACGGGTCAGACTGCTCGGGTGGACGGGTCACACTGCTCGGGTGGACGGGTCAGACTGCTCGGGTGGACGGGTCAGACTGCTCGGGTGGACGGGCCGGACTGCTCGGGTGGACGGGTCGGACTGCTCGGGTGGACGGGTCAGACTGCTCGGGTGGACGGGTCAGACTGCTCGGGTGGACGGGTCAGACTGCTCGGGTGGACGGGTCAGACTGCTCGGGTGGACGGGTCAGACTGCTCGAGTGGACGGGTCACACTGCTCGGGTGGACGGGTCACACTGCTCGGGTGGACGGGTCACACTGCTCGGGTGGACAGGTCAGACTGCTCGGGTGGACGGGCCGGACTGCTCGGGTGGACGGGTCAGACTGCTCGGGTGGACGGGTCAGACTGCTCGGGTGGACGGGCCGGACAGCTCGGGTGGACGGGTCAGACTGCTCGGGTGGACGGGTCAGACTGCTCGGGTGGACGGGTCAGACTGCTCGGGTGGACGGGTCAGACTGCTCGGGTGGACGGGTCAGACTGCTCGGGTGGACGGGTCAGACTGCTCGGGTGGACGGGTCAGACTGCTCGGGTGGATGGGTCAGACTGCTCGGGTGGACGGGTCAGACTGCTCGGGTGGACGGGTCAGACTGCTCGAGTGGACGGGAGAGACTGCTCGGGTGGACGGGTCAGACTGCTCGGGTGGACGGGTCAGACTGCTCGGGTGGACGGGTCAGACTGCTCGGGTGGACGGGTCAGACTGCTCGAGTGGACGGGAGAGACTGCTCGGGTGGACGGGTCAGACTGCTCGGGTGGACGGGTCAGACTGCTCGGGTGGACGGGTCCTGCTGCTCGGGTGGACGGGTCAGACTGCTCGGGTGGACGGGTCAGACTGCTCGGGTGGACGGGCCGGACTGCTCGGGTGGACGGGTCAGACTGCTCGGGTGGACGGGCCGGACTGCTCGGGTGGACGGGTCAGACTGCTCGAGTGGACGGGAGAGACTGCTCGGGTGGACGGGTCAGACTGCTCGAGTGGACAGGTCAGACTGCTCGGGTGGACGGGTCAGACTGCTCGGGTGGACGGGTCAGACTGCTCGGGTGGACGGGCCGGACTGCTCGGGTGGACGGGTCAGACTGCTCGGGTGGACGGGTCAGACTGCTCGGGTGGACGGGCCGGACTGCTCGGGTGGACGGGTCAGACTGCTCGGGTGGACGGGTCAGACTGCTCGGGTGGACGGGTCAGACTGCTCGGGTGGACGGGTCAGACTGCTCGGGTGGACGGGTCAGACTGCTCGGGTGGACGGGTCAGACTGCTCGAGTGGACGGGAGAGACTGCTCGGGTGGACGGGTCAGACTGCTCGGGTGGACGGGTCAGACTGCTCGGGTGGACGGGTCAGACTGCTCGGGTGGACGGGTCCTGCTGCTCGGGTGGACGGGTCAGACGGCTCGGGTGGACGGGTCACACTGCTCGGGTGGACGGGTCAGACTGCTCGGGTGGACGGGTCACACTGCTCGGGTGGACGGGTCAGACTGCTCGGGTGGACGGGTCAGACTGCTCGGGTGGACGGGTCACACTGCTCGGGTGGACGGGTCAGACTGCTCGGGTGGACGGGTCAGACTGCTCGGGTGGACGGGCCGGACTGCTCGGGTGGACGGGTCAGACTGCTCGGGTGGACGGGTCGGACTGCTCGGGTGGACGGGTCAGACTGCTCGGGTGGACGGGTCAGACTGCTCGGGTGGACGGGTCAGACTGCTCGGGTGGACGGGTCAGACTGCTCGGGTGGACGGGTCAGACTGCTCGGGTGGACGGGTCAGACTGCTCGAGTGGACGGGTCACACTGCTCGGGTGGACGGGTCACACTGCTCGGGTGGACGGGTCACACTGCTCGGGTGGACAGGTCAGACTGCTCGGGTGGACGGGCCGGACTGCTCGGGTGGACGGGTCAGACTGCTCGGGTGGACGGGTCAGACTGCTCGGGTGGACGGGCCGGACAGCTCGGGTGGACGGGTCAGACTGCTCGGGTGGACGGGTCAGACTGCTCGGGTGGACGGGTCAGACTGCTCGGGTGGACGGGTCAGACTGCTCGGGTGGACGGGTCAGACTGCTCGGGTGGACGGGTCAGACTGCTCGGGTGGACGGGTCAGACTGCTCGGGTGGATGGGTCAGACTGCTCGGGTGGACGGGTCAGACTGCTCGGGTGGACGGGTCAGACTGCTCGAGTGGACGGGAGAGACTGCTCGGGTGGACGGGTCAGACTGCTCGGGTGGACGGGTCAGACTGCTCGGGTGGACGGGTCAGACTGCTCGGGTGGACGGGTCAGACTGCTCGGGTGGACGGGAGAGACTGCTCGGGTGGACGGGTCAGACTGCTCGGGTGGACGGGTCAGACTGCTCGGGTGGACGGGTCCTGCTGCTCGGGTGGACGGGTCAGACTGCTCGGGTGGACGGGTCAGACTGCTCGGGTGGACGGGCCGGACTGCTCGGGTGGACGGGTCAGACTGCTCGGGTGGACGGGCCGGACTGCTCGGGTGGACGGGTCAGACTGCTCGAGTGGACGGGAGAGACTGCTCGGGTGGACGGGTCAGACTGCTCGAGTGGACAGGTCAGACTGCTCGGGTGGACGGGTCAGACTGCTCGGGTGGACGGGTCAGACTGCTCGGGTGGACGGGCCGGACTGCTCGGGTGGACGGGTCAGACTGCTCGGGTGGACGGGTCAGACTGCTCGGGTGGACGGGCCGGACTGCTCGGGTGGACGGGTCAGACTGCTCGGGTGGACGGGTCAGACTGCTCGGGTGGACGGGTCAGACTGCTCGGGTGGACGGGTCAGACTGCTCGGGTGGACGGGTCAGACTGCTCGGGTGGACGGGTCAGACTGCTCGAGTGGACGGGAGAGACTGCTCGGGTGGACGGGTCAGACTGCTCGGGTGGACGGGTCAGACTGCTCGGGTGGACGGGTCAGACTGCTCGGGTGGACGGGTCCTGCTGCTCGGGTGGACGGGTCAGACTGCTCGGGTGGACGGGTCAGACTGCTCGAGTGGACGGGTCAGACTGCTCGGGTGGACGGGCCAGACTGCTCGGGTGGACGGGTCAGACTGCTCGGGTGGACGGGTCAGACTGCTCGGGTGGACGGGTCAGACTGCTCGAGTGGACGGGCCAGACTGCTCGGGTGGACGGGTCAGACTGCTCGGGTGGACGGGTCAGACTGCTCGGGTGGACGGGTCAGACTGCTCGGGTGGACGGGTCAGACTGCTCGAGTGGACGGGAGAGACTGCTCGGGTGGACGGGTCAGACTGCTCGGGTGGACGGGTCAGACTGCTCGGGTGGACGGGTCCTGCTGCTCGGGTGGACGGGTCAGACTGCTCGGGTGGACGGGTCAGACTGCTCGGGTGGACGGGTCAGACTGCTCGGGTGGACGGGTCCTGCTGCTCGGGTGGACGGGTCAGACTGCTCGGGTGGACGGGAGAGACTGCTCGGGTGGACGGGTCAGACTGCTCGGGTGGACGGGTCAGACTGCTCGGGTGGACGGGTCAGACTGCTCGGGTGGACGGGTCAGACTGCTCGGGTGGACGGGTCCTGCTGCTCGGGTGGACGGGTCAGACTGCTCGGGTGGACGGGAGAGACTGCTCGGGTGGACGGGTCAGACTGCTCGGGTGGACGGGTCAGACTGCTCGGGTGGACGGGTCCTGCTGCTCGGGTGGACGGGTCAGACTGCTCGGGTGGACGGGTCAGACTGCTCGGGTGGACGGGCCGGACTGCTCGGGTGGACGGGTCAGACTGCTCGGGTGGACGGGCCGGACTGCTCGGGTGGACGGGTCAGACTGCTCGAGTGGACGGGAGAGACTGCTCGGGTGGACGGGTCAGACTGCTCGAGTGGACAGGTCAGACTGCTCGGGTGGACGGGTCAGACTGCTCGGGTGGACGGGTCAGACTGCTCGGGTGGACGGGCCGGACTGCTCGGGTGGACGGGTCAGACTGCTCGGGTGGACGGGTCAGACTGCTCGGGTGGACGGGCCGGACTGCTCGGGTGGACGGGTCAGACTGCTCGGGTGGACGGGTCAGACTGCTCGGGTGGACGGGTCAGACTGCTCGGGTGGACGGGTCAGACTGCTCGGGTGGACGGGTCAGACTGCTCAGGTGGACGGGTCAGACTGCTCGAGTGGACGGGTCAGACTGCTCGGGTGGACGGGTCAGACTGCTCGGGTGGACGGGTCAGACTGCTCGGGTGGACGGGTCAGACTGCTCGGGTGGACGGGTCAGACTGCTCGGGTGGACGGGTCAGACTGCTCGGGTGGACGGGTCAGACTGCTCGGGTGGACGGGTCAGACTGCTCGGGTGGACGGGTCAGACTGCTCGGGTGGACGGGTCAGACTGCTCGGGTGGACGGGTCAGACTGCTCGGGTGGACGGGCCGGACTGCTCGGGTGGACGGGTCAAACTGCTCGGGTGGACGGGTCAGACTGCTCGGGTGGACGGGTCCTGCTGCTCGGGTGGACGGGTCACACTGCTCAGGGTGGGTCAGTGTGATCAGGGGCTCGGGCTGATCGGGTGATGTTCCTGCAAGGGAAGGAACACTGTATTAGTGCACCACCATCGCAATGGTCTGGAAGACACAGGACTCACTTGAGTTTGGTCATCAGGATGAAGGTGTAGTGGCTCCTCACTTTTCTCCTGCTGGCCCACATCGCTCTCTGCACAGGCCTGTTCCTGCTCCTCCCCAACAAACTCCAGGACCCTCTCCTCGGAAGGAGTCAGAATCCTCAACTCCAGCAAGCCACTGCCCCCTGCTCACTGCCCACTGCTCACTGCCACTGCCCACTGCCCACTGCTCACTGCCACTGCCCACTGCCCACTGCCCACTGCCACTGCCCACTGCCCACTGCCCACTGCCCACTGCCCACTGCCCACTGCTCACTGCCACTGCCCACTGCCCACTGCCCACTGCCCACTGCTCATTGCCCACTGCCCACTGCTCACTGCCACTGCCCACTGCCCACTGTCCACTGCCCACTGCTCACTGCCACTGCTCACTGTCCACTGCCCACAGCTCACTGCCCACTGCTCATTGCCCACTGCCCCCTGCTCACTGCCCACTGCCCACTGCCCACTGCTTACTGCCCACTGCTCATTGCCCACTGCTCATTGCCCACTGCCCACTGCTCAGCTTTGATAAAGGGTGATCCGGATTCGAAACGTCAGCTCGTTTCTCTCCTTACAGATGCTGCCAGACCTGCTGAGACTTTCCAGCATTTTCTCTTTTGGTTTCAAATTCCAGCATTCGCAGTAATCCACTGCCCATCTCCTGTTGCTAGCTGCGGGTGTGAGCAAGCTTCTCCTGCAGGGACAAAAATGGCGATAATATGAGCTGCAGGCCTGGTGGGTCAGAGGTTAGTGAAACCTGGCTCATGTGGGCACTGTACAAGCAGGGAAGGTGAATGATGTGGAGTGCCAGGTGGGTATGAGGATGCTGGTGGGAGGTCGAGTGCTGGGGTCCAACGAGGTAGTGGCATGTAGGATGGAGGTGACATACCAGGGGGTGACGGAATGGTGGAGTGCAGAGAGGAGATGGCGAGTGCTTACCCTCGCTGATCGGAGTAGGTTGCTCATCTTTTTACGGCATGGCACTCCTATCCTCTTGGTCAGGCCGCTGGCACTAACCAGAGCTGCCACCATGTCTGAGGCAGGATTCACCACCTTGCTGAAGGCTCACCGCTAGCTGTGGGTTTACTGTTGCCTGCCTCTCCTCCGCAGCATCCGGCAGGCAGCTGGGGGCCCCCTCTGTAAATTGAGGACCCGGTTTCCTCACTGCCATCTTCATGGCTTGAATGACAGCAAGTGAGATGGAGCTGTTTAAATGCACTGAAGTGCATGAAGTGACCCCAGGGGCAGTCGAATCTGACACTTTGTACCTCAGGTGTGGCTTTTTCCGTCTGCAGAATTTTTTTTAAAAAATGACACTTTTGTAACTTTTTCAGAAAATTCCACCCTTTGTGTCTTCTGCACACACTTTACCTTCAGCCAGCTCCAGCAATGCAGCCATGCAGCTCCAGCAATGCAGCCGCGCAACTCCAGTGGTGTTGCCAGCTCCAATGGGGCAGCCATGCAGTTCAAGTGGCACAGCCATGCAGCTCCAGCAATACGGTCATGCAGCTCCAGTGGTGCAGTCATGCAGCTCCAATGGGGCGGCCATGCAGTTCAAGTGGCACAGCCAGGCAGCTCCAGCAGTGCAGCATGCAGCTCCGGTGGTACAGTCATACAGCTTCAGTGGAGCAGCCATGCAGCTCCAGCGATACAACAATGCAGCTCCAGTGGTGTTGCCAGCTCCAGTGGTGGAACCATGTGGCTCCAGTGGTGGAATCATGCAGCTCCAGTGGTGCAGCCAGCTCCAGTGGTGTTGCCAGCTCCAGTGGTGGAACCATGCGGCTCCAGTGGTGGAACCATGCAGCTCCAGTGGTGGAATTATGCAGGTCCAGTGGTGCAGCCAGCTCCAGTGGTGTTGCCAGCTCCAGTGGTGGAACCATATGGCTCCAGTGGTGCAGCCAGCTTCCATCCCAGGTATGTGCTTTAACAATCTTCCCTTGTTGGGTGCACGCCATGAATGACTGTTCGTGTTACAGAGGGAGCGAGTTTCCACTGGCAGGATGGGGATTTGATGGAGGTTTACGGATCTGGTCTGCTGGGCTTTTAATGAGCATGTTTGAGGTGCAAAGTGGGTTCTCAGCGAGCTTCAGTGGGAGATAGCTCCAGCATCATTCTGCCATGAATGCTGGAAGGGAACAATCCTGACCTGGTTTCCTGACATGTGGAAACTGATTTTCCGCTTGCCGCTGCCACCTCTTCCATCCTGACCAACCTCAAAACCTGCTGGTGGGGGGGAAGGGACAATTCTGCCTCAAATTTATAACCATTTAGCATCTGTTACAACAACCGGATAATTCACTCAATCTTAAAAAATGTGAACTACTTACCTGCACTTGCCTACCGCCAGCTGAAAACTCCAGCGATGACCATGTTTTTAAAGGCTGCACATGATACTTCCAATGACAATGGTCACATCCTGCAGCCACTAACCCCAGTCAGCCCCCACTACACCCATCCATGTTACATAGGTATTGAGTTCAGCCAATACAGAGGAAAAGCAAATCTAAAATCTCATTCAGCCTTGAAAACATTGAATGACCCAGTTCTCTGTGAAAGAGAATTCCAAAGTCCAACCACATTCTGAAAGAAAAACATCTTCCTAATCTCCGTCTTGAATGGGAGACCCCTTATTTTGAAACTGTGTCCCGTAGTTCTAGTCTCTTCCACAAGGGGAAATATCCTTCCAATATCCACCCTGTACTCAGAATCTGATATCGTTCAATATAAACACCTCCCATTCTCCAAAACTCAATTGAGTGTTCACAACTATCCTTCTCAACTTTTCCTTCTTAAGACAACCCTTTCATCCCAGGAATCAGTCCAGTAAATCTACTCTGTACTCCTTCTAATTCAATGATATCCTTTCTCAAGTAAGGAAATCAAAATTGTACTCCAGATGTGGTCTCACTAAGGTTCTGTACAGCAGGAAGAACACTTCCCAACTTGTATGCACATCTTCCCCTTGTAATAAAGAGCAACATTCCATTTGTTTTCCCATTCACTTGTTGTAACCAACATGCTAACCTTGTGTGATTCATGTACCAGGACACCCAGGTCCCTCTGCACCAAAGAGTTCCTCAGTCGCTCTCCATTCAAAAATATGCTGCTTTTCTTTTCTTTCTGCAAAAGTGGACATGTTCCCGCTTTCCCACATTATACTCCTGCCAGCATTTTACCCACTCACTTAACCTTTCTTTATTTCCTCTTCATAATTTGGGCTCGGCTGAATCTACACTGATGGATATAAAAGCCCAAGGTACTGTCATGCTTTTGTTTTTTCCTTAAAAGATTCTATCAAAATTTTATTGCATTGCATTATGCACTAAAACATCTTCTCAACTCACCCCCAGGGTAATTTGGCTGACTTGCCAATTCACCCAGGGTAACTGGGTAACTTACCCAGCCCTGATGTTACATTGGCGTGACTTTGGAAGATTATGATGATCTGTATATGTTTCCCATCAGGTCGGACACAGCATGTGTGCATCATAGTGCTCACACTGCCTTTTCTCCATTTGGAGGGCGGGCTCTCCTGTAAATTAGGCTATCTCTCTTCCTTTCAACCTCTCCCCCAAGATCTCCAGTAAAGCATGGGGACACTTCAATACAGCTCACTCCCGAGGTCAGTCATGTTTTTTTTTTGCACATCTTTTCTGAATGATGTAGCCACAATCAGCTTAAAGGTTTCAGGTTGGCTTTGAGCAGTGCGGTCTAACTTTAAATAGTGATTTGGTTTCCTCCCGCAGTCCAAAAAGGCACAGGTTAGGTGCATTGGTCATGCTAAATTGCCCCTTTGAGTCCAAAGATGTATAGATTAGGAGAAAAGTGGGGTAAATGCTTGGGGTTACAGGGATAGAGTGGGGGATGGGCCTCGGTAAGATGGTGAGTTGGTGCAGACTCGATGGGCTGAATGGCCCTCCTCTGCACTATAGGGATTCTATGATTCAAGCTGTTGAACTTTTTTGCAGCTGTAATGATGACTTCCTGCTCTGCCAGCTCTTCCCATACAACGTTTGTGCATTGTGGACAGTGAAAACTCTCTTTGCCTCACCTCTCAGACTGCTCCCAGGTGCAGCTAGAAGGAAAATGCAACTGTGCAGTGGGTGAAGTTGAACACTAATAACCAGGATCTTTTATTTTACGAATAAGTTTTGTATGTTATGAAGAATGTCTTTTACAATCAGGAGAGCACCCCACAAATAACCAAAGCTACAACAAATAAAGGAGGCTCCTCATCCATTCATTTGCCACTTATCCAACATGGAGGCATCAGCAGAAAAGAAAGATCTTTGAAAGAAACTGAATAGCAGATTGCCTTACATCCATCTACCTGTATGTTTGGCTGTGCTGCATATTATTCGAGCTTCCTGTCCCAGAATTTCAGGTGCTGAATGTTGAATGCAAATTCCTTCTACAAAAAAAAGAACAGTATACAATGATTTGCGAAAAAAATGACAATGATGAAGCCACTAGAATGTGACTTATCTTGCCAAGTGATGTGTGTAGGTTCCCTTAATAAGTTCAACCATTAATTTGCCATGGATAAGCATATTTGTCTCAGTGCATCTGGCAAAGAGTGTTGTTAAGGCTAATGCATCCCATTACTGGCTGTAAGTGCTGGTTATAAAGAAGGATTTGAGTTTCTGTAGTGCCTTCCACACACTCAGTGGCCGGAATTTCACCGTCCGCCCACCATGGGAATGGGAGAGGACAGGGGGCACCATATAAAGGTCTGTTGACCTTGGATGGGATTTTCCGGTCTTGGGGCGAATGCGGCCGGAAAATCCCGCCCTCTGGACCCAATCTTGCCATTGCATTGTGCCCGTTTTCGGGTAAACTTGGTAAAGTTGGGCGTGAGGCGAGTAGCCTCTGTGCCACTACCCCCTTTATCAAGGCCTGAAAATGACCGCGATCAGGACTGTGCCCGAAATGGACACAACAGCCATTTAAATACATTTGCATACAATGAAGTTGACTTAATGGGCTGCACGCCCAATCTTACCGGCACTTTCCCCTTTACCACTGCATTCGCCCATCTAGAATTTGCGTGAAACAGACATGCTCCAAAAAAGTGAGGAGATAAGTGCCTAGAGTCCAATGGCTCTCTGCTTGAGATCGGTGGGAGAGGGGGCTGTCCGCTGCCACTCTGCCTGAGATCAGTGAAGGGGAAGGGGGGTCCACTGCCACTCTGCCTGAGATCAGTGAGGGGGAAGAGGGGGGGTCCGCTGCCACTCTGCCTGAGATCAGTGAGGAGGGAGGGGGAGAGATCACTCTACCTGAGATCGGTGGTGGGGGAAGGGGGGGGCGGGGCCGCAATTGGTTTTTGTGGCAGGAGTTGGGAGGATAAGGGGGTCAGTAATGTTGTGGGGGTGGGCCAATGTCTGTGGGGGCCGGGGGGAGGCTTTATCCTGCCCGGGAGGGATGTGGCAGGGGAGCATTATTCTATCATTATTTTGTCTGCCACGTGTGCAGTTGGAGGCGCCAATCGGAGCTGCAGGATTTCGGGCACGTTAAGCCCCGCCCACAGGCTTCTGCAGGATGATTCGGAATCGCTGATATTTTTTCAGGCAGAGTGTGTGTGGGGGCACCGGAGAACGGGTCTAAAGGTCGGATCTGGAACACTCCCAGGTTCAAATCCATCCAGCACTTAGAATCAAAATGGTAAAATAGGGCCTCCTGTGTCCAAAAGCATTCCAGCAGGATTGTCCAAACCTTCCACATGGGGAGGCCACATTTCAAAATCTTTCTCATTCAAGGGGCCGATGAGCAAATTTCAAAAAGATAAAGTTTGGCACAACAATAAACATTAAAAAAAATTCGAGGTATGAAAAGAAACAATTTGCTGAGAATATATAAAAATGAAAATGAGAGTGTAATAGGGGGAGAGTGAGTTTGTTCTGTGCACTCCCAGTCTCAGGACACTCACCCACCCTCATCCGCTGTGAGAATGGAGGAGAATGCATGATGGTGTGTGTGAGCGAGGCTGAATGAAAACACTGATACTGGCAGTGAGCCCTCAACCTATGGACCAATTCTGCCCCCAAGCACACACTTCCCCGTCACATACACTCCCCCCTCACACACACTCCCCTCGCACAATCAAATATCCCTCACAATCTCAATCCCACAACCTCACTCCCCGTCATACTCTCACCCCTCCACTTTCTCCCCCTCACACTCTCCTTTCTCTCCCTATTCCCTCACACTCGCTCTCTCTCTCTCTCTCACTCCCTCACCCACTGTATCTCTCTCACACAGTCTCCAATCACTCATTAACTCAGACTCTAGTGGACTCTGCTTGGCTGCTTCATGTCCCATTCCGGCCGACCTGAGCCCTGCTCTGGCCACCTGACTCTGCTCCCCCGCACTTCTGTTCCCTGAGCCCTGGGTCCTGTTCCTCCACTCCCTGGCCTTCGTCTCCCTGGGCTCCAATCGTTGGCTCCTCAGCCCCCGGTTCCCCAGCTCTCACATCGTGGCACCCTGCTCCTCTGCTCTCCAACCCCGCTCCTCAGCTTCATGGATGCGGTTCTCCAGCCCTCGGCTCCCTGGGCTCCATCCCTTCACATCTGGGCCTTGGCCTGTCCAGCCAGCTAATGACCAGATCATCTGTCTTAGTGGTGTGGCTTGAGAAATACATGTGGCCAGGCCACCATAGAAGAGCAGTAATGGGTGGATTGTTAAAAATGAACATGAATATGAGTACAACCCATTGAAATTGTCAAGAGAAACTATCAATACTGTCAAAAGTGTCAAGAGGAACTATCAGAAGTTTGAAATGTGCCAAGGGGAATTGCCAAACATTTTGAAGGTATCAAGAATAACTGTCAAGAAAATGGTTAAAATTGTCCATAATGTCAAAATCAACTGTCAAGAGGACAGTATTAAAACCGTGAAAAGCAACTTCAAGCTTTCAAGGCATTTAAAAATCCTGCCCTTTAAATCTTTTGAATAAGAAATTGTGGAGTGTTGAAAAATCATTGCTTGCTTTTTCACTGTGTCTGGTGATATAGCCTGAAAGCTATCATTACTGGATTTGTGCTTCATGACTGATGTCACAGCCTTCCATTGTCAGAGGGGAGTGCCTTCCATTTGATATTTTTATTGACAGTTCAAGTGGTTATAGATTCTTGGAAATGGGACTATGAATTTCAATGCTTGTTTTTATAAGCGATTAAGCAATTGAATGAAATGCTTGTACTTATAAGGAATTATGTAGTTGAAGGAATGTAAATGTGGTGAATGTATTTTTAGTGCTTTATTGATAAAAGAAAGTCAGCAATTGACACTCATGTTTACTTAATTTCATCTCATGATGCCTGCCCATGGTGGATACTGGGTGAGTTAGCATGTTAAGTGTAAGGGCAAAGGTGATGGGTGGTGGCATAGGTTGGCACTGAGTTGCATAGAGGCTATAAAGGGCCATGGGAATTGTTAGAGGGGCATAGGTTGGCATGGAGGGTAGGAAGGTCTATGGGATGTTGGCAGAGGACCTGATGTGGCATAGAGAGTGTGTAGAAAGTGAGGGGATGTAACAGTCAGGACTGAAGGATTGTGTCAATAACACAGTTGCTCTATTCTCTCTCCACAGATGCTGTTAGACCTGCTAAGATTTTTGAGCATTTAATTTAATTTGATTTGGTTTATTATTGTCACATGTATTAGTATACAGTGAAAAGTATTGTTTCTTGCGCATTATACAGACAAAGCATACCATTCATAGAGAAGGAAAGGAGAGAGTGCATAATGCAGTGTTACAGTCACAGCTAGGGTGTAGAGAAAGTTCAACTTAAATGCGAGGAATGTCCATTCAAAAGTCTGATAGCAGCAGGAAAGAAGCTGTTCTTGAGTCGGTTGGTACATGACCTCAGAATTTTGTATCTTTTTCCTGACAGAAGAAGGTGGAAGAGAGTGGGATCCTTAATTATGCTGGCTACTTTTCCAAGGCAGCAGGAAGTATAGATGGAGTCAATGGATGGGAGGCTGGTTTGTGTGATGGATTGGGCTACATTCACGACCTTTTGTAGTTTCTTGCCATCTTGAGCAGAGCAGGAGCCATACCAAGCTGTGATACAACCAGAAAAAATGCTTTCTATGGTGCATCTGTAAAAGTTGGTGAGAGTTGTAGCTGACATGCCAAATTCCCTTAGCCTCCTGAGAAAGTAGAGGCGTTGGTGGACTTTCTTAACTATAGGTTCGGCATGGGGGGAACCAGGACAGATTGTTGGTAATCTGGACACCTAAATTGTGAAGCTCTTAACCATTTCTGCTTCATCCCTACTGATGTAGGAAGGGGCATGCTCTCCATTATGCTTCCTGAAGTCGATGACAATCTCCTTCATTTTGCTAATATTGAGGGAGAAATTATTGTTGTCGCTCCAGTTCACCAGATAGAGTCAGAGAGTCAGAGAGGTTTACAGCTTGGAAACAGGCCCTTCGACCCAACTTGTACATGCCCCTCTTTTGTTTTAAATCCCTAAGCTAATCCCAATTGCCCACATTTGGCCCACATCCAAAGATGTCCAAAGATGTGCGGGGTAGGTTGATTGGCCATGCTAAAAAAAATTGCCCCTTAGTGTCTTGGGATGCGTAGATTAGAGGGATTAGTGGGTAAAATATGTAGGGATATGGGGGTAGGGCCTGGGTGGGCTTGTGGTCGGTGCAGACTCGATGGGCCGAATGGCCTCTTTCTGTACTGTAGGGATTCTATGATTCTATGATCCCTCTATACCCATCGTACCCATGTAACTGTCTAAATGCTTTTTAAAAGACAAAATTATACTCGCCTCTACTACTACCTCTGGCAGCTCGTTCCAGACACTCACCACCCTCTGTGTGAAAACATTGCCCCTCTGGACACTTTTGTATCTCTCCCCTCTAACCTCAAACTTATGCTCTCTAGTTTTAGACTCCCCTACCTTTGGGAAAAAATATTGACTATCTAGCTGATCTGTGCCCCTCATTATTTTATAGACCTCTATAAGATCACCCATCAGCCTTCTACGCTCCAAAGAAAAAAGTCCCAGTCTAGCCAGCCTCTCCTTATAACTCAAACCATCAAGTCACTAGCATCCTAGTAAATCTTTTCTGCACTCTTTCTAGTTTCATAATATCCTTTCTATCATAGGGTGACCAGAACTGTACACAGTATTCCAAGTGTGGCCTTATGAATGTCTTGTACAACTTCTTCAAGATGTCCCAACTCCTGTATTCAATGTTCTGACCAATGAAACCAAGATGCTGAATGCCTTCTTCACCACTCTGTCCACCTGTGACTCCATCTTCAAGGAGATATGAATATGTACCCCTCGATCTTTTTGTTCTGTAATCTCCCCAGTGCCCTATCATTAACTGAGTAAGTCTTGCCCTGGTTCAATCTACCAAAATGCATCACCTCACATTTATCTAAATTAAACTCCATCTGCCATTTGTCAGCCCACTGGCCCAATTGATCAAGATCCCATTGCAATCGGAGATAACTTTCTTCTCTGTCCACTATGCCACCAATCTTGGTGTCATCTGCAAACTTACTAACCATGCCTCCTATATTCTCACCCAAATCATTAATATAAATGACAAATAGCAGTGGACCCAGCACTGATCCCTGAGGCACACCGCTGGTCACAGGCCTCCAGTTTGAAAAACAACCCTCTACAACCACCCTCTGGCTTCTGTCAAGAAGTCCAACGCCGGCATCTCCACATTCTGTCAAGAAGCCAATTTTGTATCCATTTATATACCTCACCCTGGATCCCATGAGATTTAACCTTATGCACCAATTACCATGCGGTACCTTGTCAAAGACCTTGCTAAAGTCCATGTAGACAACATCAACTGCACTGCCCTCATCTACCTTATTGGTTACCCCTTCAAAAAACTCAATCAAGTTTGTGAGACATGATTTTCCACTCACAAAGCCATACTGACTGTCCCTAATCAGTCCTTGCGTCTCTAAATGCCTGTAGATCCTGACTCTCAAAATACCTTCCAACAACTTGGGATTCTCTATCTCATTCCTGTACTCTGTCTCATCGTTGTTTGAGATCCGACCCACTACGGTGGTGTCATCAGTAAACTTGAAAATCTTGTTGGAGGGGACTTTGGCCACACAGTCATTGGTGTATAAGGAGTATAGTAAAGGGCTGAGAACACAGCCTTGTGGGGCACCAGTGTTGAGGATGATTGTGGAGGAGGTGTTGTTGCCTAGCCTTACTGATTGTGGGCTGTGGATTAGGATGTTCAGGATCCAGTTGCAGAAGGAAGAGCCGTGGCCCAGGCCACAGAGTTTGGAGATGAGTTTCGTCGAATAATAGTGTTGAAGGTTGTTCCGTAGTCAATAAATAGGAGTCTGACGTAGGTGTCTTTGTTAACTAGGTGTTCCAGGGTTGAGTGCAGATCCAGAGAGATGGCATCTGCTGTGGACCTGTTGCGACAGTAGGCGAACTGTAATGGATCCAGGCAATCCAGGAGGCTGGAATTGATTTGTGCCATGACTGTTTCAAAGCACTTCATAATGATGGATGTCAGAGCCACCGGACGATAGTCATTAAGGCACGCTGCTTTTGTTTCAGATTCCAGCATCCACAGTAATTTGCATTTATCTTCAGGTAGGACAATTGTTCCCTGAACAATCTGGGCAGATATAGTTTATTGTTCAGAATCCTTCTCCCTCTGCTTCTCTTCCCCCTCCTAACAGCTTTGTCCTGACCTGCTTCCCTCTGCTCCTTCTTCCAGTCAGGCACAACTCTAAGATGCAAACCAGAGTGCCCTCATGTCTGAGAGCAACTGCCACACACTTCCCATTTGAAAATGTAAACAGCTTTGAAAAGTACCAAAACATTAAAAATTATAGCAACAACCAGAGAAGCTGAACCAGGAACTAATCTGTAAGTAGTTGATAATCCCTTTAGTGATGGTGAGGTGCTAAACAGCCTTCATGCTGTTTAATGTGTGTTTAGCTGTGCAATCTTAAAATAGAGCGTAATCTGGAGTATGAAGGTCCAAACTGGCAGTGCTGGCATCAAATCAGCAATGAAAACTGATGGAGGTCACAATCTTCTTGCTCTGCATATCCTGGTGGACAGTAAGCATGTGTAAACTTAATTCTTAACCTAGATGGTCCGGCACATGATGCGTTTGATGTGTGCTGCAGTTGTAATTTTGGAACCCGCAGATAGCACACAAATAACATGTGCTATTAAGCCCAGTTTCATCCCCAGAAGATTTTAAGTGTAATAAAATTAAAATGGCTAACATACATTAGCAGAAAATGGTTGATATAAGAGGCATTATGGAAAAGATAATTTAGCCTGAGTTAAGAATTCAGACAGTAGATGGGTTACCAAAGCAACAATGACAGGAAGTCAGCTAGCTGGATCTTTAATGAGATAAGGATGAAGAACAGGTCTTTGTTATTAACCATGATATAAGTTGTTGCGAGAGTGAATGATTAAATAAATTAGATTGCCATGTTTGAAGTTTATGCATATGTTTGAAAGTTATAAGAAAGTTCACATTTAACAGTAGGCAAGTTTGTAAATGGTTAATGAGAGATTTACTGAAGAAAGGTGAATGAAGGAATGAAGAAATGTATCTTCTGTGAATCATGGATTGAGGATATTCCCGCCAATGCTAGTTTTGCACCAAAAACAGGAGTGAAGGCCAAGCAGTGTCAGGTGACATGGATTCCTATGAGATATAAAAGTGAATGCATAGTGACTGGAATATGAAGCTTTGACTCAGGATATTGAAGATCAAACACTTCCACCCCCCCTCCCCCAGCCAACAAACCCCCCGCCCCCCCCCTCCCCGCAATTCACTACAACTGAAACCTTTCCCTATCCTTGGCTCCACCTGTTTTTCCTTCAATCACAATGGCCTCAAACTTTCATTTCATTCTATCTGCGATCCCCTTTGTTGCCCTCGGATGATACTTTAGAGGAGGAAAGGCGCCAGTTGACCACATCGTTTCATCCTTCTTCTAGAGACCGTTGACTTGATTTATTTTTCTCAAACAGCTCTAGCCGTACTGCAAAGCATCCCTTCTTTTCAAAGATGCCAGATATTGCCTGGAATCTCATCCTTCTCCAATCAGACCCTCGTTTAAAACCGCACAAAAAACTTTTTTGTTATTTGTCTTGCTGGTACATCAATCTTTAATCCTGTTGTTGAGTTTCCCCAAGCTTCTAATATCTGAAGTGCAAGGCCTCAAAATGTTTTTTGTTCTCTTTTTAGAATCTTTTCTCGATGTTCTCAATGGAACTAAATCCTGACTCGCTACCAATTTTCTTTTTGTAATGCCCTTACTCTGTTCGAGGTGGTAGGTTTTACACAACATGAAAAAGACATGGGCTGGAATTCACAGGCCGTTCACGCCCCGCTGATGCTAC
The DNA here is from genome assembly GCF_964213995.1 of Mustelus asterias. Taxonomy (NCBI): domain Eukaryota; kingdom Metazoa; phylum Chordata; class Chondrichthyes; order Carcharhiniformes; family Triakidae; genus Mustelus; species Mustelus asterias. Next base: position 101,405,559 of record NC_135807.1, on the reverse strand, counting down.
CAGTGAGGACGGAAGATTCGGGACTCGGCCAAATCTCTGTTCACTGCAGCAGGACCAGAGAATCTTGGCCAAGATTGAAAAGAATCACGGACAAGTTTACAACTCAATCTTGTCTTGAAAAATAACATAACTAACATCAATTACTTACTGTAAGACGTTTGTTCACAACAAGGAGACATATAAGATGGGTTTCTGTTGAATCCAGAATGATTTTTAAAGGTGAATGGATCAATATTTGACAGAGAAGATTTAAATATCTGTGGGCAGGAGCAAAGGAATTAAGTGACTGACTTTTTCAGAGCCTGAGCATGGACATGGTGTGGTGAACCACCGTTGGTTCCCACTGGATAGTACTGAGCCAGGGTCTGGCCAGTACTACAAGTATGTACATATGTTGCTGTTGGGTTAGGGATGGGTTGTGCTACTTGTTGCTGTTGTGGTTAGGGTGGGGTTGTTACACCTTTGTATTGTAGTGTTGTGGTACATCCCAGTCGGGCCCCACCTCCTGGGAGAGGTATAAAGGTCCCTGCTCTGGCTGGAGCCCCTCAGTCTGGGATCGTGTATATAATTGTTAGCTGCTTTGTTACAGTAAATAAAAGCCTTTATTTCCCGAGCATCAAGCCTCGTGTATGATAACGCGCATCAATTTTATTTACTGTAAATAAACTCTCGTCGAAAAAAAAAGAGAGTATGGAGCAGATTCTGAAGCCAGAACGACTTACACTAGATCCACGTGCGGCGGGCGCCTCTAACACCTTCGACCACTGGCTGAAGTGTTTCGAAGACTACCTGGCAGCCTCCGCAGCGGTCACCACAGATGATGACAGACTCCGGGTCCTCCATGCGAGGGTAAGCGACACTGTCTACCTCGCGATCCGTGCGGCCACCGATTACACAAAGGCCCTCGAGCTTCTGAAGAAGCGTTATATCAAACCGCCCAACGAAATACACGCTCGTTACCTCTTAGCCACTCGACGACGGCAGTCTGGCGAAACGATGGAGGAATATGCGAACAAGCTCCTACAGCTAGCCAGGGGCTGTAACTGCAAAGCTGTGTCGGCTGAGCAGAGCATGAACGACCTCGCCCGAGATGCGTTTGTGGCGGGAGTCGGTTCGTCGTACATTCGACTTAAACTACTAGAGAAAGGTAACCTTGACCTTACCCAGGCAATCGAGCTAGCGGAGATGCTGGAGACGGCCTCCAAAAGCCTCGTATTGTATCCGGAAGACCACGTGGAGACAACATGGCAGGAGCAGTCGCCAATCCCTCCTCGTCCCTCGAGTTCAAAATGCTGCGTAATGGCGTGCTCACACTCAGGCCAGACGACGGCAGCAGCTCCGGGCGGCCTGCGGTGTTACTTCTGTGGGGGAGCGAAGCATACTCGGCAACGGTGTCCCGCTAAAGCTGTGTTGTGCTCAGCCTGCGGTAAGAAGGGGCACTATTCGAAAGTGTGCCGATCTAAACCTAGGAACGGCAGTGCGGCCTGCGATTCCTCAGAGCCCGGGTCTTCGTCGTCGAAATCATTGAGGGGTTCGTCCACGTGCGAGGCCAGGACGACGCCATTACGGTCGACGGAGTCGGAGGTGTGTGACCACCAGGGGTCGCTGAGTTTGGCGCCATCACCCACGTGCGACCTATGGGAGCGGCCATGTTGGTCGGCACCGACCGCGAACGACCAGCAGGAGTCATCCTCGTCGATTTCAGCTGCCTGCAGTGGCGCTCATGAACCAACGGTGGCGTCGATCATCCTGGACCAGGCCAAGCCTCATAGACTTGACAAATCGAAGATGAACATCCAGGTAAATGACCACGTGATTTATTGTCTGTTTGACAGCGGGAGCACTGAGAGCTTTATCCACCCAGACACTGTGAAGCGGTGTGGACTCCGGATTCAACCTGTCAAACAGACAATCTCTATGGCATTGAGGTCCCGGTCTGTCACCATGCTAGGGAGTTGCGTGGTAACTTTAACGGTGCAAGGCACAGTGTACGAGCGTTTCAAGCTCCCAGTGTTGCCGCACCTTTGCGCGCCAATACTTCTCGGACTTAACTTCATGGTCCACTTGAGGAGTGTAACCCTACAGTACGGTGGGCCACTCCCTTCATTTTCGGTGGGAGAACAGCAGCCTCCAAATTGCCCAACGTGCCCCGCCTGTAGTCTCTCGACGCTGAAGATCACCACACCCTCCCTGTTCCAGAATCTTGTGCCAGGCTGCAAGCCCATTGCGACTAAGAGTAGGCGTTACAGCGCTGAGGATCGGATCTTCATTCGATCTGAGGTTCAGCGGCTCCTCAAAGAAAGGATCATACAACCCAGCGCTATTCCGTGAAGAGCGCAGGGCGTGGTGGTCAAGAGCGGGAACAAACCCCGGATGGTCATTGACTATAGTCAGACCATTAATCGATACACGCAGTTGGATGCGTATCCTCTCCCCCGCATATCTGATATGGTCAATCAGATTGCGCAGTACCGGTTGTTCTCCACCATAGACCTCAAGTCTGCCTACCACCAATTCCCCATTCGCCCAGAGGACCGACAATACACGGCTTTTGAGGCGGATGGTCGCTTGTATCACTTTCTCAGGATTCCCTTTGGTGTCACCAATGGGGTCTCGGTCTTCCAGCGTGCTATGGACCGAATGGTGGACCAGAACGGGCTGCGGGCTACCTTCCTGTACCTGGATAATGTCACCATCTGCGGCCATGACCAGCAGGACCACGACATGAATCTCCTGAATTTCCTACGCACTGCATCTCGCCTGAACCTGACCTACAACAGGGAGAAGTGTGTGTTTCGTACGCGCCGTTTAGCCATCCTAGGATACGTGGTGGAAAACGGGGTCTTTGGCCCTGATCCAGACCGTATGCGCCCCCTTTCCGAACTTCCCTTGCCCACTAGTGCAAAAGCACTGAGAAGATGCTTAGGCTTCTTCTCTTATTATGCGCAGTGGGTTCCCAATTACGCGGACAAAGCCCGTCCGCTCATTAAGTCCACTACTTTTCCCCTAACACCAGAGGCCCGATTGGCCTTCGATAAATTAAAAGCCGACATCGAGAAAGCTACGATGCACGCTGTTGACGAGTCCATCCCCTTTCAGGTGGAGAGCGATGCATCTGATTTTGCCCTGGCCGCCACACTTAACCAGGCGGGCAGGCCCGTCGCATTTTTTTCCCGCACCCTCCAAGGCCCCGAAATCCGGCATTCAGCGGTGGAAAAGGAGGCCCAGGCCATTGTGGAGGCCGTCAGGCACTGGCGCCATTACTTGGCGGGAAAACGGTTCACCCTGATCACGGACCAGCGGTCCATGGCGTTCTGTTTAATAACACGCAGAGGGGCAAGATCAAGAATGACAAGATCTTGCGGTGGAGAATTGAACTCTCCACCTATAACTATGACATCATGTATCGTCCAGGGAGACTCAATGAGCCCTCGGATGCCCTCTCGCGTGGAACATGCGCCAGTATACAGGAGGACCGTTTGCAGGCTCTCCATAATGACCTATGCCATCCTGGGGTCACTCGGCTCTACCACTTCATAAAAGCCCGCAATCTGCCCTACTCGGTGGAGGACGTCAGGTCCATCACAAGAAGCTGTCGGGTATGCGCGGAATGCAAACCGCACTTTTACCGACCTGACCGGGCACATTTTGTCAAGGCCACTCGTCCCTTCGAGAGACTGAGTGTCGATTTTAAGGGCCCCCTTCCCTCAACAGATCGGAATGTGTACTTCCTCAACATCATTGACGAGTACTTTCGATTCCCTTTTGTTGTTCCCTGCTCTGATACATCCGCTGCCATGGTTATCAAGGCATTCCGTGATCTTTTTACCCTGTTCGGGTACCCCGGCTACATTCACAGCGACAGGGGCTCGTCGTTCATGAGCGATGACTTGAGGCAATACCTGCTCTCATACGGGATTGCCTCTAGTAGGACCACGAGCTACAACCCTAGAGGTAACGGACAGGTGGAACGTGAGAATGCTACAGTCTGGAAGGCTATCTTACTGGCGTTGAAGTCAAAAAGCCTTCCAGTCTCCCGTTGGCAAGAGGTGCTCCCTGATGCGCTCCATTCTATTCGCTCACTCCTGTGTACGGCAACCAATGCTACTCCCCATGAGAGGATGTTTTCATTCCTTCGGAAGTCTTCCTTGGGGACCTCATTACCGTCTTGGTTGACGTACTCAGGACCTGTCCTCCTGCGGCGACATGTAAGGGCCCGCAAGTCCGACCCGTTGGTCGAACAGGTCCATCTCCTCCACGCCAACCCTCAGTATGCCTATGTGGCATACCCTGACGGGCGAGAGGACACGGTCTCGATCCGAGACCTGGCGCCAGCAGGGGATGTAGCAACCCCTGTCGCTCCCATACCCCCTGTTACAAACCCCTTAACTCTTGTTTCCCCCCCGGACACGGCGCGGGCAGCATCGGGACCATTGCTTAACCTTTTTACTCCCGTGCACAGCTTGCCTGAGTCCAGAGGATGGTCGCCACTTCAGGGCATGTCGGGACTCCATGGATTGCCGTCACCTCAGGGTCAACCGGCCTGTGAGTCTGTGGAGGAACAGCTGGACATCGCCTTGGGGAGAACGCCACCGCAAGTGCCTACTCCGGTGTCACCGCCGGTAGTGAGGAGGTCACAATGACGGTGCGGTCCCCCTGACCATCTGAACTTATAGACTGATGACAAATTATTCTGTTTTTTGTACCCCGCCGGCCTTTGTTTTCAAAGGAGGGGTGAATGTGGTGAACCATCGTTGGTTCGCACTGGATAGTACTGAGCCAGGGTCTGGCCAGTACTACAAGTATGTACATATGTTGCTGTTGGGTTAGGGATGGGTTGTGCTACTTGTTGCTGTTGGGGTTAGGGTGGGGTTGTTACACCTTTGTATTGTAGTGTTGTGGTACATCCCAGTCGGGCCCCGCCTCCTGGGAGAGGTATAAAGGTCCCTGCTCTGGCTGGAGCCCCTCAGTCTGGGATCGTGTATATAATTGTTAGCTGCTTTGTTACAGTAAATAAAAGCCTTTATTTCCTGAGCATCAAGCCTCGTGTATGATAACGCGCATCACATGGCAAATTGAATGGCCTCCATCAATGCTGTAAAGTTCTATAATATATGGCTGTGGAATGAAAGAGAGACAAACAAGTTTGTGCTTCCCATCAATGGAATCAGAATGGAAAAATATAAAACATCCAGGTCTGCACTACTTTTCAAGAAACCGCAAGTGGCATTCGAGAAAGATGTTAATGAAGAATTTTAAAAACCCTCAACTCTCTCTGATCACCCTTGCTTTTGAATTGTGCTCGCTGGAGATGGTTGCATGACTTTGTTATCTGTAGAAATGCCAATAACATTGGAAAGTCATCCTAAAGTTTTGGTTGATTCTTGGTCTCTCAGGTCAATAAGAAAATCCAGAGCCGAGTTAGAACAATGTTGTTGGTATTCCTGCCTGAATGGGAGCTTGCTGCTGAAACGGAAGGTCAACAGAAACTGATTGCTGCTGCAAGAGCTGTGTACCTACAGCTGCTTACAGGGTCAGGTAGTGTTGTCAACAGGGACCATGTTGCTGACTCAAATGCTGCAGCCTAATTCCAGAGATAGAAATGTGTAAATGATTCATCCAGTTATGATGCTTATTGTGGGCATTGTAAGCTTCCGCTGCACTCACATTGTCCAGTCACGTCGGGTACTTGTTGAATGCCACTATGACAAGCATTCAGCATTATCAAAGTGTTGTGGGTGGATTTAGTGATGAATAATGTTAACCTGATGTTATCGCTTTATTCAAATTTGCAAACTCAACTTTGGGCCTGTCCTTCTGGAACCCAACAAAGGCACCAGAAGATGCACCAGACCCAGAAACAGGATCTGTCAACAAATGCCAACCCATCAACTTATCCCATTACCATGGAACCATTGAATGATATATGAACATTCCAACTGATAAATTATTGATTTTTCCTCATTTACAAACATTGAAATGTTAGCAATGTTTAAAATTGTTTTATTTGAAAATAAAATAATTGTCATTATAAAACATTGCAAGCTGGCCAATTCACACAAACTGTGGATCGATATTCAAGGTGGTGCCAGAGCATGGCGACTTCTTGCGAGCTGTCCCTAGCCTACCCTCTAATACCATCTTTTACTCTCGTTTTTCACTCTTAAAACTGTACTGTAACTCTTTTAAACTTTCTGATCTTTCGCTTCACCTTATCAGGAACTGCTATATCAAATTCTGCACCCTCTCCTTTCCTTCTCCCCTAAACACTCTACGAACGGTATGTTTTGGTCTGTGTAGCTCGCAAGAAACAATACTTTTCACTGTATCCCAGTACATGTGACAATAATAAATCAATCAATCAATTAGCACAGCTTCATGCATGAGCCAGAGTGGAGAAAGGAAATAATTTTAAAGGCCTAATTGTTACACCATTAAAAGGGCAAAATAGGTGCAAAAATGTCAACTTTTCCAGCAATATCCTGAACCCAAAGGACACCTGAAATACGTTAGTCAGACATCTCTGCTGACTGTCTGAATCAGATGTTAATACCTATGATAATGATAATGGGTGGCCAAACACCGTTTAAGGACCCATCTGGAAAATTAGCCAGCACTGAATAGTTTGTATACACTATCCAGTTTTTTTGATTCCTTCTGTGATCTAAGTGGACCAAGGCCACCACTAGCAAAATAACTTTTTAAAAAATGATTCTTTAAAATGGATTGCTGCCAACCTACACTCAGCTCTCTCTTGTTCTGTTGTTTCCCCGATCTGCCCCAGCTGGACCTCCCCTGCTGACCTGATCCTTCCCCTCCTGAATGTCCCACACCCCAAACCTCCCTGATGTCCAACAACCTCACCTGCAGGCTGAGAAAGAGGTTAGTGCACACAGGATCCTGGACTTTATTAATAGAGGCAAAGATTTTTTAAAAATAGGCATTCCAGTGAACCTTCTGGTTTGACTTCAACAAGAGTAACGCATCCAATTCTAGACTCTAGGAAGGATGTGAAAACATTGGAGAGGGTTCAAAAAAGATTTACGAGATTGAGTTGAGAGACTTCAGTTACGTAGATAGATTGGCAAAGCTTGGGCTTTTCTTCTTCAAAAAGAGTATGTTGAGAGGAAATTTGTTCGAGGTGTTTAAAATCAAGAGGTGTGGAAGGATCAAGAGGACACCAACTGAAGGTGTAGAACAAAGGAACCAGGGCGACATGAGGAAAACCATTTTAGCAGCGAGTGGCAAGGGGTCTGGAATGTCTGAGAGTGTGCTGGTGTCAAATTCAATTGTGGTTTCCAAAAGAGAATTTTCCAAAAGAGAAAAGGAAACCCAGGCAGACACAGGGAGAATGTGCAAAATCCACAGTCACCCACAGCTGGAATTGAACCCAGGTCCCTGGTGCTGTGATGCAGCAGTGTGAACTACTGTGTCACCGTACCTCCCTAAATGTTGATCAAAGCGCTTGTAAGAAAGAAAATATAATACAGAACTACTTATCATTTTATGTTGGATGAGTTTCATCATAGATCCACCAGAACTTGTTCAGGCTACAATTATTAAGCCACACAATGTTGTGAAGTAACTCTCTTACATTGAGAGGCCAATACAATCTGTGCAAGTATAACATTGAATGTGAACAGCGCAACAGGGAAGATCCTGTTTGTTGTTGCAGCATTGCACAAGATTGCAACATTGCAAATGGAGGAGGCCATTGAATTCTATTTCCAAATCAATTTGTAAATCAGTTATCTGCTTATCAGAATTAATCTCTTGCAATATATTTGCTCTTGTAAACATAATAAAACTAAGATCATAGAGCTGATACCTTTAATGATCACTGAAGGATTTGTTACAGAGTATGTTTGCCTAACATATTTGTATTAATGGTTGAATAGATATAATTCATCATAAAACTATTAGACCAAACCTCATGCAGAATCGGTTTTGCACTGAGATAGAGTAAGCAACAAGAACGATCTGGCTCTTGAGAGATAAATCCATGTGCTTATTAGCATAACCAACTGACTTACTTTAATTGTGTTACTATACTTGTGTGTTTTGTGCCTAATCTCCATGGAAACTAAGGTTGATGGTGCAATCCCTTTTTTAAGGTGTACAACCCCTGCTGCAACTTGTAAATGTATTTTGGCTCTGTTTTTTCTACTTAATTCTCTGTGAATGTTTGATATTATCCTATTGAGATGCATTAATAATGGGTTTACAATACTCTACGTGATCCGTAATAAGTGTCTTCACTTGGTGTTAATGGAATGGTAAATGTGGTCAGTAACCTCCGCACCTCAGGTAAATCAGATCACCGTTGCTGTTTCAGGTTAACACTGACTGAAGGCTGCCCAGTTCCGCGAACAACTGAACCAATCATGTTAGCTGATTGAGAGGGTTGAAATTATTTTTTTCACTCCCATCCTGGGACCAGCATCATCCAAAATTGTGATTCAAGGCCTGCAACGTACTTTACTGTCATTCGCACTAACCCAAACTTGAGGCCTTGAGCTGGACCAAACATAAATGAGGCCTTTGGTACAGGTGGCCAATCTTGCACTCATTGAGATTTTTCCCACCGGAAATAAGACAAAACCCAGTTTATATTTTTAAAAAGTTAAAAGTTGTTCAACAAGTTAACTGTCTCCTTATTACATCTAAACATGTTGTAGGGGCTTCAAGATTGATTTACAAAATTGCACACTTGGCAAGGAACTACGTCTGGTGGGAGTGCATTTTGGGAAATTAGGATCATATTCTCCCCGATGAATGGACAGAAAGCCGTGTGGAGCATATATTCAAATTTCTGATATGCAGTCTGTTCAGAAGTGGCTTGGTGTGACCACCACCTCTTGAGGTCATTTTCTGATAAGGATGTGTGTTAATATTGAAGATTAATGGAACAAGGGAACAAGAAAACTGATGAATAGAGCGGCCGTTAACTATCTAGAATGGTCCAGGACAAATTCTGTACCTTTGTCGTGTCAGGCGGGAGATATCAGATTCAGTTATGGTCTGGAATTTTGGTGGCAGCAACCTCACTTCAATTTCTAGGCATCATGTGATAGGACTCACATGATAGGACTCACAAGCAAGGTGTAAGGAAGTATAGTCAGAGTAGTTATGGGAGTCAGTGGACTTATGTTGAATATTGGCCAATAGCCTATCCCAGAAATGGAGATAGAGAAATCAAGGAAATAAAAGGAAGAGCCAGAGATGGACAAGTGAAAGAAATGAAGGGTGGAAATTGTGAAAAAATGGTAATTAAACTTTCCAGTTCAAATGAAGAGCAGGGCAGGCAGCAATACAGTCATCGACGTATTGGAAAATACAGGTGAAAGGATCCAAGTAGAACTAGAACAAGGAATGTTCCACATATCCCACCAAGAAGGAGGCATAACTAAAACTCATGCTGGCAAAGATTAGGGGAAACTAGAGGATTGGGAAATCTTTAAAGGTCACAAGAAAGCCACGAAAAAAGCTATAAAAAAAGTAAGACGGATTTTGAGAGTAAACTAGCTCAGAATATAAAAACAGGTAGCAAACGTTTCTACAAATATATAAAACGAAAAAGAGTGGCGAAAGTAAACATTGGTCCTTTAGAGGATGAGAAGGGGATGTAATAACTGGAAATGAGAAAATGGCTGAGACATTGAACAAGTATTTTGTGTTGGTCTTCACAGTGGAAGACACAAATAACATGCCTAAAATTGATGACAGGAAGGTTATGGCAGGTGAGGACCTAGAAACTATCATTATCATGAAAGGGGTAGTGTTGGGAAAGCTAATGGGGCCAAAGGTAGACAAATCTCCTGGCCCCCTTGAAATGTATCCCAGGGTACTGAAAGAGATGGTGGGGGAAATAGCAAATGCACTAGTGGTAATTTACCAAAATTCACTGGACTCTGGGGTGGTTCCCGCAGATTGGAAAACAGCAAATGTGACGCCACTGTTTAAAAAAGGAGGTAGACAAAAGGCGGGTAACTATAGGCCGATTAGCTTAACTTCTTTAGTAGGGAAACTGCTTGAATCTATCATCAAGGGAGAAATAGCGAGACATCTAGATATAAGCTGTCCCATTGGTAAGACGCAGCATGGGTTCATGAAGGGTAATAATTTGGTGAAAGTCTTTGAGAACATTACATGTGCAGTGGACAATGGGGAACCTGTGGATGTGGTGTATCTGGATTTCCACAAGGCGTTTGACAAGGTGCCGCACCAAAGACTGCTGCATAAGATAAAGGTGCACGGTGTTACGTAATGTATTAGCAGGGATAGAAGAGTGGTTAACTAACAGAAAGCAAAGAGTGAAGGTAATGGGTGTTTTTCCGGTTGGCGATCAGTGACTAGTGGTGTGCCTCAGGGTTCAGTGCTGGGACCGCAATTGTTTACGATTTATATAGATGATTTGGAGTTGGGGACCAAGTGTAGTGTGTCAAAATTTGCAGATGACACTAAGATGAGTAGCAGGGCAAAGTGTGCAGAGGACGCTGGAAGTCTGCAAAGGGATATAGATAGTTTAAGTGAGTGGGCAAGGGTCTGGCAGATGGAGTACAATGTTGGTAAATGGGAAGCCATCCATTTTGGTAGGAATAACAGCAAAATGGACTATTAATTAAATGATAAAAAATTACAGCATGCTGCTGTGCAGAGGGACCTGGGTGTCCTTGTGCAAGAATCACAAGGAGTTGGTTTGCAGGTGCAGCAGGTAATTAAGAAGGCAAATGGAATTTTGTCCTTCATTGCGAGAGGGATGGAGTTTAAAAAACAGGGAGGTTATGTTGCAGCTGTATAAGGTGCTGGTGAGGCCACACCTGGAGTATTGTGTACAGTTTTGGTCTCCTTACTTGGGAAAGGATCTACTGGCAGTGGAGGGGGTGCAGAGGAGATTCACTAGGTTGATTCCAGAGTTGAGAGGGTTGGCTTATAAGGAGAGACTGAGTAGACTGGGGCTATACTCATTGGAATTCAGGAGAATGAGGGGAGATCTTATAGAAACATATAAGATTATGAAGGGAATAGATAAGATAGAAGCAGGGAAGTTGTTTCCATTGGTGGGAGAAACTAGAACTCGGGGGCATAGCCTCAAAATAAGGGGGAGCAGATTTAGGACTGAGTTGAGGAGGAACTTCTTCACACAAAGGTTTATGAATCTGTGGAATTCCCTGCCCAGTGAAGCAGTTGAGGCGCCTCATTGAATGTCTTTAAGGCAAGGATAGATACATCTTTGAACAGTAAAGGAATTAAGGGTTATGGTGAGTGGGTGGGTAAGTGGAGCTGAGTCCACGAAAAGATCAGTCATGATCTTATTGAATGGCGGAGCGGGCTCGAGGAGCCAGATGGCCTACTCCTGCACCCAGTTCTTATGTTCCTATGGTACCCATAGCAACATGTTTTAATTGGAGGAAGTGAGTTGCATTGAAGGATAAATTGATTAAAGTGAGAGCAAATTTAGTCAGGCAGAGGACCAGTTGAGTGTCGATTAATGGAAGAAGCAGAGAACCCTCGGATTGTCCTGGTGGGAGAATAGAGACATCGATAACTGTTAGGGCCAAGAAAGCAGACATCCTTCAAATGTCAGAGGTCACAGCTGTAAGTGGGAAATGATTGACCGGAGAGGAAAAAATAGAGTCAAGATTGGAAGGAATCACTTCAGTGGGGCAGGAACAGGCTGAAATGTTACATCAATCATGGCACTCACCCCTGATTCCTCAAAACCTGTCCACCAGCTACAAGGCATGAGTCAGAGGTGTGATAGAATACTCTCCACTTGCCTGGATGAGGATCCAACAACACTTAAAAAATTTGAGCACCATTCAACACAAAACAGCTCCCTTGGGATTTGAGAAGCCTTGCTCAAGAGTGCGTGTTCTGGCCCATCATCAGCATGGATATCAATCAGATAGTTAAGATTGCAATGCATGCCAGGAACACCAAACCAGCCAGCAGAAAGAACTCCTCCAACTGCATGACATGCCCCACTTTCATAGGCCAAGATAGCAACAGGGATGTTCACTATGAGCTATCTGTTCGAAGAATATCTGTTAGTGAGTGACTATTGCTCCAAACTTCCAATTGTTGAGACGCTTTGCGAGCTTAAGGAGTGGAGAATATAGGAGGCTACAAGTCGAGCTGTTGAGACTAGAAGTGGAAGAGCAATCAGACAGAGTGCAACATTTTAAGCAATGCTTTGAGCTCAGATCTTCTGATGACTGTGGGGCAATAACCCAGCATTAACTCAGAGTAAAAAATAAGAACATAAGAACGTAAGAAATAGGAGCAGGAGTAGGCCATCTAGCCCCTTGAGCCTGCCCCGCCATTCAATAAGATCATGGCTGATCTGAAGTGGATCAGTTCCACTTACCCGCCTGATCTCCATAACCCCTAATTCCCTTACCGATCAGGAATCCATCTATCTGTGATTTAAACATATTCAACGAGGTAGCCTCCACCACTTCAGTGGGCAGAGAATTCCAGAGATTCGCCACCCTCTGAGAGAAGAAGTTCCTCCTCAACTCTGTCCGAAACTGACCCCCCTTTATTTTGAGGCTGTGCCCTCTAGTTCTAGCTTCCTTTCTAAGTGGAAAGAATCTCTCCACCTCTACCCGATCCAGCCCCTTCATTATGTTATAGGTCTCTATAAGATCCCCCCTCAGCCTTCTAAATTCCAATGAGTACAAACCCAATCTGCTCAGTCTCTCCTCATAATCAACATCCTTCATCTCTGGTATCAACCTGGTGAACCTTCTCTGCACTCCCCCCAAGGCCAATATATCCTTCCGCAAATAAGGGGACCAATACTGCACACAGTATTCCAGCTGCGGCCTCACCAATACCCTGTACAGATGCAGCAAGACATCTCTGCTTTTATATTCTATCCCCCTTGCAATATAGGCCAACATCCCATTTACCTTCTTGATCACCTGTTGCACCTGCAGACTGGGTTTTTGCGTCTCATGCACAAGGCCCCCCAGGTCCCTCTGCACAGCAGCATGTTGTAATTTCTTTCCATTTAGATAATAATCCAATTTGCTATTACTTCTTCCAAAGTGAATAACCTCGCATTTGTCAATGTTATACTCCATCTGCCAGATCCTCGCCCACTCACTCAGCCTGTCCAAATCTCTCTGCAGACCTTCTACACCCTCCACACGATTCACTTTTCCACTTATCTTTGTGTCGTCTGCAAACTTTGTTACCCTACACTCAGTCCCCTCCTCCAGATCGTCTATATAAATGGTAAATAGTTGAGGCCCCAGTATCGATCCCTGCGGCACGCCACTTGTTACCATCTGCCAACCAGAAAAGCACCCATTTATTCTGACTCTCTGCTTCCTGTCGGACAGCCAATCCCCAATTCCGTGTGACCCAATCTTCTTCAGCAACCTTTTGTGAGGCACCTTATCAAACGCCTTTTGGAAATCCAAAAACACCGCATCCCCCGCTTCCCCTCCGTCAACCGCACTAGTCACATCTTCATAAAAATCCAACAAGTTCGTCAAGCACGACTTTCCCCTCATGAATCCATGCTGCGTCTGCTTAATCGAACCATTGTTATCCAGATGGCCTGCTATTTCTTCTTTAATGATGGATTCCAGCATTTTCCCAATCACAGACGTTAAGCTAACCGGCCTGTAGTTACCCGCCTTTTGTCTATTTCCTTTTTTAAACAGCGGCGTAACATTAGCCGTTTTCCAATCCACCGGCACTACCCCAGAATCCAACGAATTTTGATAAATAACCACTAACACATCCGCTATTACCTCTGACATTTCTTTCAGTACCCTGGGATGCATTCCATCCGGGCCTGGGGACTTGTCCACCTTCAGTCCCGTTAGTCTACCAAGCACTGCCTCCCTGGTAACATTAATTGTATTGAGTACCTCTCCTCCTACCAACCCTCTATCGTTAATATTCGGTAAACTATTTGTGTCTTCCACCATGAAGACCAACACAAAAAACGTATTTAAAGTTTCAGCCATTTCCTCATTTCCCATTATTAAATCCCCCCTCTCGTCCTCCTAGGGTCCAACATTCACTCTTGCCACTCTATTCCTTTTTATATATTTGTAAAAGCTTTTACTATCATTTTTTATATTTAGAGCTAGCCTAGCTTCATAACCTATCTTTCCTTTCTTTATCGCTTTCTTAGTCGTTCTTTGTTTTTTCTTAAAGTTTTCCCAATCTTCCGATTCTCCACTATTTTTGGCCACTCTGTATGTATCGGTCTTTAATTTAATACTCTCCTTAATTTCCTTCGTTATCCACGGCTGGTTATCCCTTTTCTTACAGTCCTTCTTTATCACCGGAATATATCGTTGCTGAGTGCTGAAAAGGATCTCCTTAAAAATCCTCCACTGTTCCTCAGCTGTCCTACCTACCAGTCTGCTCTCCCAGTCTACCTTAGCCAATTCAGCCCTCATCCTGGTATGGGACCCTACTTTCTCCTCTTCCATTTGTACCAGAAATTCGACCATATTGTGATCACTTGACCCAAGAGGGTCCTTCACAAGAACATCCTTAATTCTACCTACCTCGTTACACATTACCAGATCTACGATAACTCGTTCCCTCATCGGTTCTGTAACACACTGTTCAAGGTAACTATCTCGACAGCATTCTAAGAACTCTTTCGCCATCCCACCCTTCCAACTTGAGTCAGCCAATCAATATGCAGGTTGAAGTCCCCCATGATTATTGCCGTTCCGTTTTTGCACGCATCCATTATTTGCTTGTTTATAGCCCTCCCCACCTCAACATTATTATTTGGGGGCCTATACACCACGCCTACTAGTGTCTTTCTCCCCCTACTATTCCTTATCTCTACCCATAACGGTTCCACATTTTGTTCCTTAGAGCCTATGTCATCCCTCACTACTACCCTGATATTATCTTTTATTAACAGATGGGATTGTTCCTCTTCTGTTTGACATCCGAAAACATAACTCCCATATTATTCTTCCGCTAAACATTTCATTTTGCACTTGTTTCACTGACTCTGCAGAAGCTTCACTGATTTCCTGCCAAAGTTACAATAGATGATTGGGACAAATTCTGAAGGAATTATGGCCCTTAGGTATTGTGACTATATTTGAACGGAGAACCACCAAGCCAAAATTAGACCAACAAAAATAATTTAGAGTAATATTTCAGCCAGTAAGCTTCTGCATGTTGCACAACCTCAAGTGTGGCATTTTAAGGTGCAGATGTTTGATGCGAAACTTTGAATGATATAAACACATTTATTTTCCCACAGATCTGGTGAATTTCACTGCCAACTTATCAATGAAAAAGGTTTCTTGCAGCTTTGAACAAAAAAAATCATTTTGTTTATATTATTTAAATTTTGGATGGCAATGTTCTCTGAGCTGACACATAGCAGAAGTGGAGGTTAGTCCAATTCTAGGTAGCTTAGCTCTTGTTCACGGGATCAGGATGCCGAACAACAATTGAGTTTGACAACCATGTCAAAATATTGCATGGTTTAACAGAGAATGGCAGCGGTAAGCTGACAGCTCAGGACTACCATTGTCAAGGATTAGCTTCTACTTGGCGAATCCTTGGTCACGCATGAAGTTACAATTATATTCTATAGAGCATGCATAATCAAGCTATTGTCCTGTCAGAGCTTTCATTGATAGCCAGTTGAGAAAAAAGATATTTGAGATCTAAGACTCACAGGTAAACACTTGTGAATTGATCAACTATCAGTGATAGTTTGCTTGCGATTTGTTCCTCAAATCTTATATAATAAATACAGCTAATCCAGGAAAGTTACACAGCGGGAGTGCCATATGTGATACGTTTACATCCATGTGCGTCGACTATGGATGCAGGAGAAACACTAGGGACATATACACACACATTCCCCTCAAAAACTGAACAGTTTCAGCTTGAATTTCCTATGGAGTTACAACTTGATCAGGTGTGTTAACTTGCTGAGTTTGTCCCTTCTTGATCATGACTGGCAGCTTCCAGCTGTTCCACAGGTTTTTAATTGTAACAAAGGGAAGAGGAAAAACTTGCATTCGAATGATGACTTTCAAGACGTCACAAAACACTTTACAGCTAATTCAGTATTTTCCAAGTGCAGTCACTGTTGTAATGGAGGAAACGTTGCTGGCAATTTGTGCACAGCAAGCTCTCACAAACAGCAATATGGTCATCACCAAACAGTCTATTTTGGTGACAAATATTGGACAATTATAAATATTTATATATGAGAATTTTTTGTGAATAGCCATGTTAAAGTTCAAATTTATATTCTAAATCTGGCACTATTTGAAGTGACAGAATATTGCTTCACTGGATAAATAAAAATCTTCGATTGTCCAGGAAGTTCTGTGCTGATTGGCTGACCAATTTAATTTTGAGGTTTCAGTTCATGGATTGTAATCACGAAAAATCCTCTGAAACTTCATAATGATGCAACTGAAATAACAAAAATTACTTGTATTAATGGAACATTAATATAACTATGAGAATTCATTTTTACCTGTTATTAATAGAACATAAGAACATAAGAACTGGGAGCAGGAGTAGGCCATTTGGACCCTCGGGCTTGCTCTGCCATTCAATAAGATCATGGCTGATCTATTCATGGACTCAGCTTCACTTGCCCGCCTGCTCACCATAGCCCTTAATTCCTTTACTGTTGAAAAATCTATCTATCTTTGCCTTAAAAACATTCAAGAGGTAGCCTCAACTGTTTCACTGGGCAGGGAATTCCACAGATTCACAACCCTTTGGGTAAACAAGTTCCTCCTCAACTCAGTTCTAAATCTGCTCCCCCTTATTTTGAGGCTATGCCCCCTAGTTCTGCTTTCATCCACCTGTGGAAACAACCTCCCTGCTTCTTTCTTACTTAATCCCTTCATAATTTTATATGTTTCTATAAGATCTCCCCTCATTCTTCTGAATTCCAATGAGTGTAGTCCCAGTCTACTCAGTCTCTACTCATAAGCCAACCCTCTCAACTCCGGAATCAACCTAGTGAATCTCCTCTGCATCCCCTCCAGTGCCAGTTTCCTTTCTCAAATAAGGAGACCAAAACTGTACACAGTACTCCAGGTGTGGCCTCACTAGCATCTTATAGAGTTTCAACATAACCTTCCTGTTTTTAAACTCCATCTCTCTTGCAATGAAGGACTAAATTCCATTTGCCTTCTTAATTACCTGCTGCATCTGCAAACCAACTTTTTGTGATTTGTGCACAAGAACAACCAGGTCCCTCTGCACAGCAGCATGCTGCAATTTTTTACCATTTAAATAATAGTCCATTTTGCTGTTATTCCTACGAAAATGGATGACCTCACATTTACCAACTGATGCGCGATATAACTCACGAGGCGAGAGATGCTCGAGGAAATAAAGGCTTTTATTGACTACTACAATAGAGCTACCATATATAATACACGATCCCAGACTGAAGAGTCCCAGACAGAGCAGTGACCTTTATACCTCTCCCAGGAGGCGGAGCCCGACTGGGATGTACCATAATAACTATATTACAGGTAGAACAGCCCAACCCTAACCCCAACAGTAACATGTAGAACAGCCCAATCCTAACCCCAACAGTAATATATATACAGACTCATAGTACTGGCCAGACCCTGGCTCAGTACTACCTGGTGGGAACCAACGATGGTTCACCACATTCACTCCTCCTTTGAAGACAAAGGCCGGCGGGGTACAAAAAAAACCACAGAACAATTGGTCATCAGTCTATAAGTTCAGACGGTCAGGGGGACCGCACCGTCATTGTGACCTCCTCAACACCGGCGATGACACCGGTGTAGGCACTCGCGGTGGCGTTCTCCCCAAGGCGGTGTCCAACGGATCCTCCAATGTCTCACGGGCCGGTTGACCCCGAGGTGGTGACAATCCGCTGAACTCGGACACGCCTTGAAGTGGCGACCATCTCCTGGACTCAGGCAAGCTGTACACGGGAGTAAAAGGGTTAAGTGATGGTCCCGATGCTGCCCGTGCCGTGTCAGGAGGGGAAACAATAGTTGGGGGGTCTCTAACAGGAGGTATGGGAGCGACAGGGGTTTCCAAGCCCCCTGCTGGCGCCAGGTCTCGAATCGAGACCGTGTCCTCTCGCCCGTCAGGGTATGCCACATAGGCATACTGAGGGTTGGCGTGGAGGAGATGGACCTGTTCAACCAAAGGGTCGGACTTGCGGGTCTTAACATGTCGCCGCAGGAGGACAGGTCCTGAGTACGTCAACCAAGACGGTAATGAGGTCCCAGAGGAAGACTTCCGAGGGAATGAAAACAGTCTCTCATGGGGAGTAACATTGGTTGCCGTACACAGGAGTGAGTGTATGGAGTGGAGCGCATCAGGGAGCACCTCTTGCCAACGGGAGACTGGAAGGCCTTTAGACTTCAACGCCAGTAAGACAGCCTTCCAGACTGTAGCATTCTCACGTTCCACCTGTCCGTTACCCCTAGGGTTGTAGCTCGTGGTTCTACTAGAGGCAATCCCGTATGAGAGCAGGTATTGCCTCAAGTCATCGCTCATGAACGACGAGCCCCTATCGCTGTGGATGTAACAGGGGTAACCGAACAGGGTGAAAAGATCACAAAATGCCTTGATAACCGTGGCCGTGGTCGTATCAGAACAGGGAATGACAAAAGGGAATCGTGAGTACTCATCAACCACATTGAGGAAGTACACATTCCGATCTGTCGAGGGAAGGGGGCCCTTAAAATCCACACTCAGTCTTTCGAAGGGACGAGTGGCCTTAACGAGTTGTGCCCTGTCAGGTCGGTAAAAGTGCGGTTTGCATTCCGCGCTTACCCGGCAGCTTCTAGTTATGGACCTGACATCCTCCACCGAGTAGTGGAGATTCCGGGCTTTTATGAAGTGGTAGAGCCGAGTGACCCCTGGATGGCAGAGGTCATTGTGGAGAGTCTGCAATCGATTCTCCTGCATACTGGCGCATGTTCCACGTGACAGGGCATCCGAGGGCTCGTTGAGTTTCCCTGGATGATACATGATGTCGTAATTATAGGTGGAGAGTTCGATTCTCCACCTCAAGATCTTATCGTTCTTGATCTTGCCCCGTAACATGTTATTGAACATGAACGCCACGGACCGCTGGTCCGTGAGCAGGGTGAACCGTTTTCCCGCCAAGTAATGGCGCCAATGCCGGACGGCCTCCACAATGGCCTGGGCCTCCTTTTCCACCACTGAATGTCGAATTTCGGGCCTTGGAGGGTGCGAGAGAAAAAGGCGACGGGCCTGCCCGCCTGGTTAAGTGTGGCGGCCAGGGCGAAATCAGATGCATCGCTCTCCACCTGGAAGGGGATGGACTCATCGATAGCGTGCATCGTGGCTTTCACGATGTCGGCGTTTAGTTTTTCAAAGGCCAAACGAGCCTCTGGTGCTAGGGGAAAAGAGGTAGACTTGATGAGCGGACGGGCTTTGTCCGCGTAATTGGGAACCCACTGTGCGTAGTAAGAGAAAAAGCCTAAGCATTTTCTCAGTGCTTTTACGCTAGTGGGCAGGGGAAGTTCGAGGAGGGGACGCATACGGTCTGGATCAGGGCCAATGACCCCGTTTTCCACCACGTATCCGAGGATAGCTAGGCGGCGCGTGCAAAATACACACTTCTCCCTGTTGTAGGTCAGATTCAGGCGAGATGCAGTGCGTAGGAATCTAAGAAGGTTGGTATCGTGGTCCTGCTGGTCATGGCCGCAGATGGTGACGTTATCCAGGTACGGGAAGGTAGCCCACAGTCCGTTATGGTCCACCATTCGGTCCATAGCACGCTGGAAGACCGAGACCCCATTCGTGACACCAAAAGGAACCCTTAGAAAATGGTACAAGCGACCATCCGCCTCAAAAGCCGTGTATTGTCGGTCCTCTGGGCGAATGGGGAGCTGGTGGTAGGCAGACTTTAGGTCGATGGTGGAGAACACCCGGTGCTGCGCAATCTGGTTGACCATGTCAGAAATGCGTGGGAGGGGATACGCATCCAGCTGCGTGTATCAGTTTATGGTCTGACTATAGTCAATGACCATCCGGGGTTTGTTCCCACTCTTGACCACCACGACCTGCGCTCTCCAAGGACTAGCGCTAGGTTGTATGATCTCTTCCTTGAGGAGCCGCTGAACCTCAGATCGAATGAAGATCCGATCCTCAGCACTGTAACGCCTACTCTTAGTCGCGATGGGCTTGCAGCCTGGCACGAGATTCTGGAATAAGGAGGGTGTGGTAATCTTACGCGTCGAGAGGCTACAGGTGGAGCGCGTTGGGCAATTTGGAGGCTGCTGTTCTCCCACTGAAAGCGGAGGGAGTGGCCCACCGTACTGTAGGGTTACACTCTTCAAGTGGACCATGAAATTTAGTCCGAGGAGTATTGGCGCGCAAAGGTGCGGTAACACCAGGAGCTTGAAGCTCTCGTAAACCGTGCCCTGCACCGTTAGATTTACCACGCAACTCCCTAGCACGGTGACAGACCGGGACCTTGACGCCATCGAAATTGTCTGCTTGACAGGCTGGATCTGGAGGCCACACCGCTTCACGGCGTCTGGGTGAATAATGCTCTCCGTGCTCCCGCTGTCAAACAGACAATAAATCGTGCGTTTGTTTACCTGTATGTCCATCATGGACTTGTCGAGTCTGTGAGGCTTTGCCTGGTCCAGGATGATCGACGCCACCGTTGGTTCGTGAGTGCCACTGCAGGCAGCTGAGATGGATGATGGCGACCCCTGCTGGTCATTCGCGGTCGGTGCCGACCAAAATGGCTGCTCCCATAGGTCGCACGTGGGCGGTGGTGCCAAACCAGGGACCCCTGGTGGTCGCGCGTCTCTTGCGACTCCGTCGTCTGGAATGGCAACGTCCTGGCCTCGCACGTGGAATAAACCCTTGACGATGCCGACGATGAGGAAACCGGCTCCGGGGAGTCACACGCCGCACTGCTGTTCCTGGATGTAAGTTTGGATCGACATACCTTCGAATAATGCCCCTTCTTGCCGCAGGCGGAGCACAACACCGCTTTAGCGGGACATCGCTGCCGAGTGTGCTTCACTCCCCCACAGAAGTAACACCGCGGGCCGCCTGGGGCTGCTGCCATCGTCAGGCCCGAGGGTGGACACGCCATCACGCAGCTTTTCGGTCCCGCCGGATGAAGTGGGGTCTGTGACTGCCCCTGCCACGCTGTCTCCACGTGGTCGTCGGGATACATCGCCAGGCTTTTGGAGGCTGTTTCTAGCGTATCCGCTAGCTCTATAGATTTAGTAAGATCGAGATTACCTTGCTCCAACAGCCGAAGTCGGATATAAGACAATCCGATTCCCGCCACAAACGCATCTCGAGCGAGGTTGTTCATGTTCTGGTCTGCCGACACTGCTTTGCAGTTACAGCCCCTGGCTAGCTGTAGGAGCTCGCACGCATACTGTTCCGTCGTTTCGCCGGGCTGCCGTCGTCGAGTGGCTAAGAGATATCGAGCATGCATCTCGTTTGGCGGTTTAATGTAGCGCTTCTTAAGAAGCTCGAGGGCCCCTTTGTAGTCGGTGGCCGCACGGATCGCTAAATATACAGCGTCGCTTACCCTCGCGTGGAGGACCCGGAGTCTGTCGTCGTCTGTGGTGACCGCTGCGGAGGCTTCGAAGTAATCCTGAAAACATTTCAACCAGTGGTCGAAGGTGTTGGAGGCGCCCGCCGCACGTGGGTCCAGCGTAAGCCGTTCGGGTTTAAGCATTTGCTCCATACTCTCTGTATCGTTTTTTTTTCAACGACTAGAGTTCAATTAGTAGTTAATAAAATTGATGCGCGATATAACTCACGAGGCTAGAGATGCTCGAGGAAATAAAGGCTTTTATTGACTACTACAATAGAGCTACCATATATTATACACGATCCCAGACTGAAGGGTCCCAGACAGAGCAGTGACCTTTATACCTCTCCCAGGAGGCGGAGCCCGACTGGGATGTACCATAATAACTATATTACAGGTAGAACAGCCCAACCCTAACCCCAACAGTAACATGCAGAACAGCCCAACCCTAACCCCAACAGTAATATATATACAGACTCATAGTACTGGCCAGACCCTGGCTCAGTACTACCTGGTGGGAACCAACGATGGTTCACCACACCAACATTGTACTCCATCTGCCAGACCCTCGCCCACTCATTTAAACTATCTATATCCCTCTGCAGACTTTCAGTGTCCTTTGCACACTTTGCTCTGCCACTCATCTTATTGTCGCCTGCAAACTTTGACACACTACACTTGGTCCCCAACTCCAAATTATCTATGTAAATTGTAAACAATTGCGGTCCCAACACTGATCCCTGAGGCACACCACTAGTCACTGATCGCCAACCAGAAAAACACCCATTTCTTCACTCTTTGCTTTCTGTTAGCTAACTCATCCTCTATCCATGATAATACATTACCCGTAAACCGTGTACCTTTATCTTATGCAGCATCCGTTTGTGCGGCACCTTGCCGAATACCTTCTGGAAATCCAGATACACCACATCCACCAGTTCCCCGTTGTCCACCGCGCTCGGACTGTCCTCAAAGAATTCCACTAAATTAGTTAAACATGACCTACTTTTCATGAACCCATGCTGCGTCTTCCCAAGGGACAATTTATATCCAGACGTCTCGCTATTTCTTCCTTGATGATAGATTCAAGCATTTTCCCTATTACAGAAGTTAAGCTAACCGGCCTACCTCCCTTTTTTGAACAGTGGCGTCACATTTGTTGTTTTCCAATCTGCCGGAACCACCCCAGAGTCCAGTGAATTTTGGTAAATTACAACTCGTGAATTTGCTATTTCCCCCACCATCTCTTTTAGTACCCTGGGATGCATTCCATCAGGACCAGGAGACTTGTCTACCTTTAGCCCCAATAGCTTACTTAACACCACTTCTTTAGTGAAGGTGGCACGGTGGCACAGTGGTTAGCACTGTTGTCTCACAGCACCAGGGACCTGGGTTCAATTCCGGCCTCAGATCACTGTCTGTGTGGAGTTTGCACGTTCTTCCCATGTCTGCTTGAGTTTCCTCTGGGTGCTCCGGTCTTCTTCCACAGTCTAAAAGCTGTGCTGGTTAGGTGCAATGGCCATGCTAAATTGCCCCTCAGTGTACCCGAACAGGTGCTGGAGTGTGGCAACTAGGGGATTCTCACAGTTACTTCATTGCAGTGTTAATGTAAACCTACTTTTGACATTTTTGCTGAAGATCATAGGCATGCAGTTGACACAGACATGCCCAGCAAGAGAATGTCCATGATCATAACTCTAAACATGGGCTGCATTCAATATATATTTTTCTGGAACTGCCTTGTCTTTTAAAAAGTGGACATTATAATGTGGCTAAGATGGCTGCCAGGGTCAGGTGACTGTTGCAATTCTTGCACAGACTCAGAAGGTTCTCAGCACTCTGGAAGGTTCCTGGTTGAATTATTCTGGGTGGAGTGCCCCATTTGCATGGACACAGCAAAATGAAAACCGCTGTGGCAATGACACTTTCTATTGTTTGTGGACTTAACCAAAACACATTATCAATAGACTTTCAGACCTACTTTCACCAAACTCGATGCTCAACAACAGAGTGCGATGGAAACCAGTCAAACAGGAGTAGGCACGAATGGCCACCATCCATCTCCCATTATGTGGCTATGGCTTCAAAATTCAATAAGAAGTCTCACAACACCAGGTTAAAGTCCAACAGGTTTATTTGGTAGCAAAGGCCACTAGCTTTTGGAGCGCTGCCCCTTCGTCAGGTGAGTGGGAGTTCTATTCACAAACAGGGCATATAAAGACACAAACTCAATTTACAAAATAATGGTTGGAATGCGAGTCTTTACAGGTAATCAAGTCTCAAAGGTACAGACAATGTGAGTGGAGAGAGCGTTAAGCACAGGTTAAAGAGATGTGTATTGTCTCCAGACAGGACAGCTAGTGAGATTTTGCAAGTCCAGACAAGTCGTGGGGGTTACAGATAGTGTGACATGAACCCAAGATCCCGGTTGAGGCCATCCTCATGTGTGCGGAACTTGGCTATCAGTCTCTGCTCAGCGATTCTGCATTGCCGTGTGTTGTGAAGGCCGCCTTGGAGAACGCTTACCCGAAGATCAGAGGCCGAATGCCCGTGACCGCTGAAGTGTTCCCCAACAGGAAGAGAACACTCTTGCCTGGTGATTGTTGAGCGGTGTTCATTCATCCGTTGTCGTAGCGTCTGCATGGTCTCCCCAATGTACCATGCCTCGGGACATCCTTTCCTGCAGCGTATCAGGTAGACAATGTTGGCCGAGTTGCAAGAGTATGTACCGTGGATGGTGTTCTCACGTGAGATGATGGCATCCGTGTCGATGATCCGGCATGTCTTGCAGAGGTTGCTGTGGCAGGGTTGTGTGGTGTCGTGGTCACTGTTCTCCTGAAGGCTGGGTAGTTTGCTGCGGACAATGGTCTGTTTGAGGTTGTGCGGTTGTTTGAAGGCAAGACGTGGGGGTATGGGGATGACCTTGGCGAGATGTTCGTCTTCACCAATGACATGTTGAAGGCTCCGGAGAAGATGTCATAGCTTCTCCGCTCCGGGGAAGTACTGGACGATGAAGGGTACTCTGTCCGCCGTGTCCCGTGTTTGTCTTCTGAGGAGGTCGGTGCGGTTTTTCGCTGTGGCGCGTCGGAACTGTTGATCGATGAGCCGAGCGCCATATCCTGTTCTTATGGGGGCATCTTTCAGCGTCTGGAGGTGTCTGTTGCGATCCTCCTCATCTGAGCAGATCCTGTGTATACGGAGGGCTTGTCCGTAGGGGATGGCTTCTTTAACGTGTTTAGGGTGGAAGCTGGAGAAGTGGAGCATCGTGAGGTTATCCATGGGCTCACTGTACCATATTTCCAGCCAGAAGAATATAATCCTGCCGAACAGTCAGTCAACTCAGGTAATGTGAGGGACACTAATTCATTTTCACCTTGTATAATCTAGCTGCATGCTTCATTCTCCTGAATCCATCATTACTTGTGTGCATTTGCCTGTGTGAATAAAGAAGTGAGTGTTTTTTGTGCATTTACATTTTGGAGTATTGTGATTTTAAAGGTTTTCTTTTCTTCTGATTTAAACTTACACCAAAGTCTTCTTCATGTGTATTAGTAAAACTCACAACACTTTAAAAGTCTTGTAAGTTGTAAGGTACTCCCTCTGAATACACGTCTTGCTGCAGGCACCCAAGAGGTGAAGAAAAAGGGGAAAGGTTATACTACAATCTCTCTCCCTATCCATAAGAGGCACAGAGTTATATATTTAAGATACTTAATATCACCTACATTTCATGACCACATGCCAATCCCACCCAATATTGCTGCATTTGTCCCTTATTACAGTAAGAAGTTTAACAACACCAGGTTAAAGTCCAACAGGTTTATTTGGTAGCAAAAGCCACACAAGCTTTCGAGGCTCTGAGCCCCTTCTTCATTTGTCCCTTATCACAGCAGACTCGCAGAGTGAGTTATGTTCTGTTGGAACGGTATTTGTAATATGAAGATAATAAAATTGCAATGCTCAAGAGGCTTATTTAATTAATTGACATACAACTGGCTGCCAATTTGATTGTTCACATCCCCAGAGGAATTTTAGTGAGGTTGTATTAGAAAACCAGGTGCACACAAGCTAGCCATTTCTTTTCATCTCTCAAAAAGACTAAATTGCAAGGTTAAGTGGCAACAGCTTTTGTTTATTTTAACTTTTTTCTAACAATATCCTTTGTTATTTGCCTGCTGCCTCACACACTCTTGTGAATTGTATATGAATTGGTTTAATTGTGTGTAGATGGTAGACACCAATCGAGTATTCGCTTGTGCTTCTCTAAGTCGGGACAATCTGAAACTGGGGGAATTAGGTTAGGAGGTGCAAACTTGTAAATAAAAACTTACAAAAACTAACAAATAAGGCGTCACGGTGGCACAGCAGTTAGCACTGCTGCCTCACAGTGCCAGGGACCCGGGTTCAATTCCAGCCTTGGGTGACTGTGTGAGTTTGCCCATTCTCCCTGTGACTGTGTGGGTTTCCATCGGATGCCCCGGTTTCCTCCCGGAGTCCAAAGATGTGCAGGTTAGGTTGGTTGGCCATGCTAAATTACCCCTTAGTGTCCTAACATTTGTAGGTTAGGGGGATTAGTGAGGTAAATATGTAGGGTTACGGGATAGGGTGAGTTGTGAGCTTGAGGAAGATGCTCTGTCAGAAAGTCGGGGCAGACCTGGTGGGCTGAATGGCCTCCTTCTACACTGCAGGGATTCTATGGAAAAGTTTGAAAGGCCGGCCTCAGTTTTATCTCTCACCGCCAATGATTTCCTAAAGGTGGATGTTGGAAATTAAGAAATACAAATAAAAAAAAAGTGTAAATTATATATGGCCATTTGTGGAAAATGACAGAAAACAAATGTTTATTGGAGGATAATCACCCTCTGATTTTTTTCTGAATCTGAGCTATATGGGCTGAGGGTGAATGAAGTAGGTCTGTGGGCATGGTTTACATCCCCATCAATGGGGAAAATAGAAATGGCCTTGGAGTTGTTGTTCCCTACAAGACATAGACCAGAAATAAAATATTTTGTGAGATATTTGTCAGTTGGGTAATGTTGAAGATTTGAACCTTCTATGTTGATCCATTTAATACTCGTGAGGCATGGTCACATCTAGATAGATGGACAGTTCATGGAAGAATACAACAAGGACTTTAACAAATTGTAAATAATATTTTGAAAAAATGCAGATATCAGGAGCAATGCATGAATACAAAGAAATTATTAAAGGCTGGTAGAATGAGGAGGGAAAGCAAATTCAGGAGTTCTGGTTATTACTGCAGAAGACAAAACTGGAAAAAAATTATAGTTTAATGAATCCCAGAAATGCCCAATAAACAGTAAATAGATACTTCAGATGTGATTCAAAGTATTATTATGCAGTGAGCTGTCCAAAGTGAAAAGGCAGAATGTTCAAAATGACACATTTGCAAAGAGAATTCTGAGGAAGAGAATGATGAACTCACAGAGAGTGCCCTATAATGAATATATTAGTCATGGACTCCTTTAACTGTGCAGTTTCAGATAGTGCTTGTATTTCAACAGTATATGGGACAGATTAAAAATTTTATCTCAAATTCACTAAGGAGTGAGGATCAACACAAGATTAGGGGATAATAAAGTAGTATTTGTTTTAGCTTTGGTGACAGCGGCATGGTGGCACAGTGGTTAGCACTGCTGCCTCACAGCACCAGGGACCCGGTTTCGATTTCCGGTTTGGCTCACTGTCTGTGCGGAGTCTGCAAATTCTTCCCATGTCTGCATGGGTTTCCTCCAGGGGCTCCAATTTCCTCCCACAGTCCAAAAGATGTGCTGGTTAGGTGCACTAGCCATGCTAAATTTTCCCCCAGTGTACCCAAATGGGTGCCAGAGTGTGAGGACTAAGGGATTTTCACTGTAACTTCATTGCAGTGTTAATGTAAGCCTACTCATGACACTAATAAAACATAAAAAATAAAAGATATTGAGATCACTAAAGAGAGTTCTAATTCCCTGCAAAACAGATGGAATAAACCATTTGAAAGGTACTGATGTTGTCTCTGGTGTGATCTCTATGCTGTTCAGACAACCTTCCATGAAAATGACACAAATTAAACTTGACATGGAGACTTTTGAAAAGTCAGTTTGTCTGCTGCTCACCTAGTTGAGACATCATTGTTTTCCCTTAGCAATGCCTGATGTCCCACATCAATCTGCAAGTTACATAGAAAATTTGCTCACCTGCTTGTCAAAGGTAAAAATCCTGCTACAAGATGCAGGTTCAGTGGAATGGATGAACTGTCTGCTGATCATTGCGAAGTATGAAATCTGTAAAAGATATTGCTATCATGTCCTATTGTCAGCCTTCCATTGGAACATGACTTTAATAAATTAGTTGCCATGAATCTGAAGTTAAGGGACAAAGACAGGCATATATTCATCCTATATTTGCTCTGCCTTTGCACTGATGAAGGGTCATCCAGACTCGAAATGTTAGCTCTGTTCTCTCTTCACAGATGCTGTCAGATCTGCGGAGATTTTCCAGCATTTTCTGATTTTGTTTCAGATTCCAGCATCCGCAGTATTTTGCTTTTATCTTACATTTCATTGACATGGTGACAAGATTTAAACCCTCTTCAACAATATGAGGACTCACAGATAATTATAGACGATTATGGGGAAATAGATAGAGACCAGACTTGGGACACCAGCAAAGTTTCTGACTGATAATGGATGAGTTCACTTTGATGTGAAAATGTAAACATTGTAGTCTTGAATACCACAGCTCAAAGTCTTTTAAGCAATGGAATTTATGATAGGAATGATAAGATGATCAATTGAATACTACATAAAACTTTAGCTTACCAGCCAATGGTAAATTGAGTGAACATGACACACCTGACAGAACTATCACATGCACAGGCCAATTGCCCAGAGTGAGTACTTGGATGAAATGTATTCCAGTGAATACAATGCAGAGATGGAACAATAGCGGGACTTGCAAAAAAAGGGCAGTATCAATTTTATATATTGATTGAATGTTCAATATAATGGTCAGGAAGCAAGTTTCATGTACTGGCAGAATGGGGTGAAAGAGTGGGAAGTAAAAAAGCACAGTGTGAGGAATGGTATAGGACTGGAAAGTGAGACTTGTGTCAGAAAATGATCACATCACAGAGAAAAAAACCTTTGATAGTGTTGCAGTTATAGTCCCAGCAGACATAAAAGTGGCAGTTTTGGCCATAGCTTGAATAGGTTAGACAATGAAATATAAACACAGAAATATAGAAAATAGAAACAGATGTAGGCCATTCAGCCCTTTCATTTTTCCCATCATTCATTTTGATCATGGATGATCATCAGATTAAATATCCTGATTCCACCTTCCCCCCTCATGCCTTGATCCCTTTAGCCCCAAGAGCTATATCTAATTAATTTTTGAAATCACACAACGTTTTGAACTCAATTACTTTCTGTGGTAGTGAATTCCACACATTCATCATCCCCAGGGTGGAGAAATTTCTCTTTGCCTCAGTCCTAAAAGGTTTACCCCTTATTCTCAAACTATGACCCCTAGTTCAGGACTCCCCCACCATCGGGAACATTTTTTCTGAATCTAGCCTGTCTAATCTTGTTAGAATTTTACAGGTTTCTGTGAGATCCCCTCTCACTTTTCTAAACGCCAATGAATATAATCCTAACTGACTTAATCTCTCCTTGTGTGACAGGCTTGCCATCCCAGGAATCCACCTCGTAAATCCTGACTGCATTCCCTCTATAGCAAGGACATTCTTCCTCAGATAAGGACACCAAAACTGCACACAATATTCCAGGTGTGGCCTCACCAACGCCCTATACAATTGCAGTAATACACCCCTATTCCTATCCTCAAATCCTCTTGCCATGAAGGCAAACATTCCATTTGTCTTCTTTACTGCCTGCTGTACCTGCACACTTACTTTCAGCGACTGATGCACGAGGACACCAAGGTTTCGCTGAGTATCCACCTCTCTCAATTTACACCCATTCAAGTAATAATCTGTCTTCCTATTGTTGCTAATACAGACCACAGAACAGTCATGCAACAGAAATAAAACTAAAAGTCTCGATGATTGTGGAGATGTGATGAGGAGAAACGAAATAAGAGTGGCAAAGAGAGGTAGGGAGCTGAAAATTTGTAGTTTATTTTGTGGCCATGGTCAATCAGCAGTGCAACATAAGTGAAAATATCCTTGTAGGTGGGATTTATAAATTAATGTTTACTGCGCAAGATAAAGTTTCAGGATGTTGAGGGTGATATATTAGCTTGGATAGAGGATTGCTTAACTAACAAGAATCAGAGAGTTGGGATAGATGAGCCATTTTCAGGTTGGCAAACTGTAATCAATGGAGTGCCAATATGGATCTGTGCTGAGGCCTCAACAATTTATGATCTATATTAATGACTTGGATGAAGGGAGTGATTATTTTTGCCAAATTTGTTGATGATATAGAGGTAGATAGGAAAGCAAACTGTGAGGAAAACACAGAGGCCAGAATGTTACGGCCGTTCGTGCTGGTGGGATTATCCTATCCCGCTGCAGTGAACGGAGATTTGGCTGGGCGCAAAATTCCCTGACCTCACTGCAGCGGGAGAGTGGTGTGAATGGCGGATAAGATTGCACCAAGAGAGTCTGCATAGGGATAGATTTAGGTTAAGTAAATATGCAAAAGTTTGACAAGTGGAGTACAATATGGGAAAATGTGAATGTGTTCACTTTAGCAGGAAGAATAGAA
The DNA here is from genome assembly GCF_964213995.1 of Mustelus asterias. Taxonomy (NCBI): domain Eukaryota; kingdom Metazoa; phylum Chordata; class Chondrichthyes; order Carcharhiniformes; family Triakidae; genus Mustelus; species Mustelus asterias. Next base: position 101,375,253 of record NC_135807.1, on the reverse strand, counting down.
AGCAGAATGTATTTAAATGGGGAGGCTTTGAAAAATTCTGCAGCACAGAGGGATTTGGGTGTCCTTGTACATGGGTCACAAAAGGTTAGTATGCAGGTAGAGGAGGAAATAGAAATGCAAATGGAATGTTGGTCTTTATTTCAAGGAGCATGGAGTTTAATAGTAGGGAAGTCTTGCTATTGTTGTACAGCGTGTTGGTGAGACCATATCTAGAAACACTGTATAGTTTAGATTTCCTCACTTACAGAGGGATAGACTTGCTTTGGAAGCAGTTCAGAGTAGATTCAATCGACTGATTCCTGGAATAAAGGAATTGTCTATGAGAAAAGGTTGAGCAGGTTGGGCCTATATTCATTGGAGTTTATAAGAATGAGATATGATTTAACAGAAACATATGAGATTCCGAAAGGGCTTGACAAGGTAGATTGGAGGATATTCCCTCTCGTGAAGGAATCTATAGCTCAGGGGCACAGTTTCAAAGGTCTTCTATTTGAACAGAGACGAGGATATATTTCTTCTCTTGGAGAGTTGTTAGCCTTTGGAGTTCTCTCCCCCAGAGAGCAGTGGAGGCTGGGTCATTGAACATATTCAAGGCTGAGTTAGACAGATATTGACTGGAAAGGGAATTACGAGTTCTGGGGGCCTGGCAGGAAAGTGGAGTTAAGGCTACAATTCAATCAGCCATGATCTCATTGAATAGCAGGTCAGGCTTGATGGGACAAATTGCTTTCTCCTGCTCCTATTTCTCATGTTCTTATATTATTTGTATTATAAAGAAAACTTTTTAGGTTCCTTCATGAAGTATGTTGATGATTTCTTTTGGCATGGTACCGCAGAATTTGAGGAATTGTTATTGATAAGATGAAATTTGTTATTCATTAGAAATTAAAATTGAGAGTCAGGCTTGTGGTGCTTTAAAATATTTTGGTTTGGATATTAAGCAAAGTAAGTCTGCAATAAATTAAAATCAACAATCCTATTTGGAGTGGGTTACTTCCATTGCAGAGAATTGTCTGTCACAGAAAGATTATCTAAAGAAGAAACTGTGGAATTCTAAAGCCTGATTGTTCATCTGAACTGTTAGGACACTCTGATTAGACCAGATCCTGCTTTTGGTGTGTTGAAGCTAAGTACAAGGATGCAGCCCTCTAAAGAAGAGAAAGTTTTAAGGACAAATAAAATCCTAAAATATTAAATTTGGATGAATGCATATTCAAGCTTCTATCCTTATGTAATTCAAAGAATATGAAGCTAGTAGTGATGCTTCACATGCTAAATTTCCTGATGTGTATTCTAGTGCAACTGCTATTTCTAATGTGTATGAATGGGAAATGTTGCCCTTTAAGCTGGGATGCTAAGAAAACAAAAAGGGTTGTTAAACGTATACTGGTTGCGTAACACTGGGGTCAGAATCCTCCCCCAAAAATTCTAAGTGTTGAATTCACAGGAAAACTGGAGTAATTCGCGCTATTTTTTTTTCAGTGGGAGTTCACACTAAAATCTCCCACACTCTGTGCAATATAGAGGCCACCAGCGCGATTATCATTACATCTCAGGGAGCGGGGCGTTTTCACGTTGGAGAGGCTGAAATCAGCGAGCCTCTGCACATCCGCATTGGCCCCGAACTGTCAGCCTCCCATTTGCTAGCCAGCTCAATTGCAGCGCTGAGCCCTCAAATACCCCCACGGCCCGATCACTGCCCCCCCCACCACCACCACCATTCCTGGACCAGCCCCAATCCACCGCCCATCCCGGATGGCCCCGATCTCCAGCCACCCCGCTCCACAGTTCCCCTCGCTAGCAGTCCTGACAGCCCCAGACAGTGCCGACCCCTCAGCAGGCAGTCCCCCCCAGACCACCCCGATCTCCAGCCCCTCCTAGTCCCAATCCACCCCTACAGTGCAGATCCCCCAGGAGGCAGACCCCCCTAGCTGACCACCCCCCCCCCCCCCCACCCCAGCCCACCCTGATTGCTGACCTCCCTTCTGCCCGACCAATCCCTATGCAGAGTGGCAGTGGGACCCCCACCCCCACTGATTGCCCCCTGGGCATCGGCACTTTGCCCCTTGGGCAGTGCCAGGTTGCACAGGCTGGCACTGCCAGGGTGCCCATGCCCAGGGACACCACCCCCCCACACCGCCCAACCCCCTGGGGGCCCTGATTGCCCCCTTTCACTCCAGTGAGGTCATCCTGATAGTTCTCTGTAAGTACTGTTTACCTACTGTAAACCTAGAGTGAATTACCCTGGTGGGGCGGGAGATGCTAGCCGGCCCGGAGAATTCAGTCCCAGGCCCACTAATTACATTTAAATTATATTTAAAACATATTAAAATGACTTACCTGATCTTTCCACCTGTTTCCAGCGCGAATCTGATGGCGCCAGAAATCCGGCGCTGGTAGATGCTCTTGTGGTGGGAACACATGGGCAAATCCCATGCATGCCCGGCCGTGAGATTCTCCCATCCCGCTGCGCTAGAAAATTAGTGCAGTGGGGTGGGAGAATTGCCCCCTATATCTTTGGATTCTATTTGCTGAAATACTTCATGAAACCTTCTGTACAATGGTGAACCATAGGCTACCCATTGAAAGCTGTATAATCTTTCGTTTTGAGATAATGTACACTCTACAAAACGTGTGACTGAGAAAACAAGTGGAGAGGAAATCTCTAAAATGAAGTGGGCCATTTAATTTGTCTTGGTTTTTTGCCTTTACATATGGATTCTAAGTTTTATTGGAGAGACTAAAGGCGAATTGTTAATTGTATATTAACCATATATAGGGGGTGGGCATTAACTGGTCATTCACTTGTGCTCTATAAATAGGAAAGGATGTCCCGAGGCATGGTACATCGGGGAGACCATGCAGACGCTACGACAACAGATGAATGAACACCGCTCAACAATCACCAGGCAAGAGTGTTCTCTTCCTGTTGGGGAACACTTCAGCATTCACGGGCATTCGGCCTCTAATCTTCGGGTAAGCGTTCTCCAAGGCAGCCTTCACGACACACGACAACCCAGAGTCGCTGAGCAGAGACTAATAGCCAAGTTCCGCACACATGAGAACGGCCTCAACCGGGATCTTGGGTTCATGTCATACTATCTGTAACCCCCACGACTTGCCTGGTCTTGCAAAATCTCACGAACTGTCCTAGCTGGAGACAATACACATCTCTTTAACCTGTGCTTAACCCTCTCTCCACTCACATTGTCTGTACCTTTGAGACTTGATTACCTGTAAAGACTCGCATTCCAACCATTATTTTGTAAATTGAGTTTGTGTCTTTATATGCCCTGTTTGTGAACAGAACTCCCACTCACCTGATGAAGGAGCAGCACTCCGAAAGCTTGTGTGGCTTTTGCTACCAAATAAACCTGTTGGACTTTAACCTGGTGTTGTGAGACTTCTTCCTCTATAAATAGGAACAGCGCCATTAAGGGGTCCGCGCAGTGGGTGGTCAATGCGGTTATTTTGGCCTGTCTGCCTTCCTTTCTTCTCTGGATACGTCTGTGCCTAGGTGTCCCTCGATAAGAAGCAAACAGTGCCTTTCCCGACCTGTGGGCACCAGGAGGGTAGAGAGCATTATTAATCCCAGGAATGGCGTTTACAATAAGTTGTTCTATTTCCTTTAAATCTTTGGTTTGGTTTTGTTAAGAGTGGGATAGCACCGCTCTTTTCAAATGGGGCACCAAATTGTTTATGGGATCTTTAATAGTGATAAAAGAAAAGACTGAAACTGTGCTATTATAAAAGTATGTAAATGTTAAATCAATCCTTCGTGGCTTGGCTTTCTGGAAGAGAACACATTTTTTGTTCCTGAACATCTAACAGAATACAACACTGTTAAAGTCTCTGAATATTGTTAAAAGCAGATTCCAAAACACTCTTGAATCAGGCCTCCTGTCAGGTCTTGTTGAGACGATAAGAGTGAAACACATGGCAAAATGTTGGACCTTTGTCAAGAGGATAAGAGGACAAAACAACTTAGCAACCTGTTCTGAAATGCACATTGGTTAGCAATGCATTCCTTACATTAATCAAACTCGGAGCTATTCACACTATGCTTTGTGATGGCTCATATAAATAATTACAGATGTCTGAGAGTGAGTCATAGTCTAATTTAAGTGATGTTCAGGTGGTATCATAAATTATAAAGGTGGAACTTGATTAAGTTGCAGCTTTATTACGGTCTGGCTGTTAATTTTATATGGTGCACTATGGGGTACATATTCTCCTTTAGCATTGCTAATGCAAAGCTCTGCGTGCTGAGAATGTATATTCTGAATGTAGACTAATGCCTGATTGAAAGTTTACAGAAATTTACAACCATTAAACCAAAGCAGAAGACATGAACAAGTAGCTCTAAAAGATGATATTGCACCTCTGATGACCTCTGGATGTAGCAGTTTTACAGTCAATGAAGCATGAGTCATGTGTAGCTACTTGTAATGTAACGTAGCCCAGTTAATGGGCAATGGCAATGAAACAAGATTGCAGATGGTGACAGACTCTTGTGGACCCATCATCACGGAACTAAATTCACTTAAGTGCACTTTAAATAATCAAACAATAGTTTCCTTGCTATGTGCCAGTCTGACACTGGCTTATAGCCTGAGGACATGGATAACAATGTCCAATATTCTTCACCTCAAGCCTTCATGATCTCAATTGTGCTGCTGTACTGTACAAAGTATTGAGTGAAGAAAACAGGAAGAGAGAGTTAACTAGTCTCTGAATATCTCGCAATACCATTTTACATAGAAACATAGAAGATAGGAACAGGAGGAGGCCATTTGGCCCTTCGAACCTGCTCCGCCATTCACCACGATCATGGCTGATCATCCAACTCAATAGTCTAATCCTGCTTTCTCCCCATAACCTTTGATCCCATTTGCCCCCAAGTGCTATATCTATCAGATATATCTAACTTATCAGCATTGATGGGTGGCATGGTAGCACAGTGGTTAGCATCACTGCCTCACAGCGCCAGGGATCCGGGTTCGATTCCCAGCTTGGGGACTGTCTGTTTAGAGTCTGCACATTCTCCCCATGTCTGCGTGGGTTTCCTCCGGGTGCTTCAGTTTCCTCCCACAGTCCAAAGACATGCTGATTAGGTGCATTGGCCATGCTAAATTCTCCCTTATTGTACCCGAACAGGAACCGGAGTGTGGCAACGAGGGATTTTCACAGTAACTTCATTGCAGTGTTAATGTAAGCCTATTTGTGACACTAATAAATAAACTTAAAACTTTAAAATTTTAAATCTTAGAGTCATAGAGGTTTACAGCATGGAAACAGGCCCTTCGGCCCAACTTGTCCATGCCCCCTTTTTTTTTAAACCCCTAAGCTAATCCCAATTGCCTGCATTTGGCCCACATCCCTCTGTACCCATCTTATCCATGTAACTGTCTAAATGCTTTTTAAAAGACAAAATTGTACCCGCCTCTACTACAACCTCTGGCAGCTTGTTCCAAACACTCACCATCCTCTGTGTGAAAAAAATTGCCCCTCTGGACATTTTTGTATCTCTCCCCTCTCACCTTAAACCTATGCCCTCTAGTTTTAGACTCCCCTACTTTTGGGAAAATATATTGACTATCAACTGATCTATGCCACTCATTATTTTATAGACCTCTATAAGATCACTCCTCAGCCTTCGACGCTCCAGAGAAAAAAGTCCCAGTCTATCCAACCTCTCCTTATAACTCAAACCATCAAGGCCCGGTAGCATCCTAGTAAATCTCTTCTGCACTCTTTCTAGTTTAATAATATCCTTTCTATAATAGGGTGACCAGAACTGTACACAGTATTCCATGTGTGGCCTTACCAATGTCTTGTACAACGTCCCAACTCCTGCATTCAATGTTCTGACCAATGAAACCAAGCATACTGAATGCCTTCTTCACCACTCTGTCCACTTGTGAGTCCCACTTTCAAGGATCTACAAACATGTACTCCTAGATTTCTTTGTTCTGTAACTCTCCCCAACGCCCTACCATTAACTGAGTAATGTATGAATAATGTATCTTGATAGTAGTCTAGGAATAGGTTCCTGCTCAACATCTCAGCTGGAATCTTGTGAAGTTTGGGGACAACATTGTGATAAATTTGGAAAGAAAATGGCAGGAGGTCTGCTCCTAATGACTTGCTGTGTGGTCCTAGCAAAATACTGTGCTTGGAAGGGCAATCACATGAGCATCTAGTGCATGTGCCAAAAGCATGCAGTGTGGACAGGTTGTAATGTCAATCAGTGTTTAACGCTGGTTTGGAATATGAGCTGCTATTTTGGACCTGGCAGGTCCTGCTAACACCTTAACACTCTCAGCTGACATATGCTCAGCTGTACAATGGAACCTCCTACCACCACCCTCATCCCTCCACGAATGCTATTAAAAGATATCATAATTAAATCTCAGGGTAGATGCTTTTGATTTTCTTTTGCTGCTGTAGAATTAGGGTAAGGAGTAATGTTACATTTTTGGGTGAGTTAACAGCCATTCTTTCAGTCAGAATGAGGAGGAAGGATTGAAGTGGATTTGAAAAGCCTTAGAGCAGAAAGCCTGTTCCCAGCCAGGAGGGGTGCTATAGTTACAGTTCCTCTTGGACTGCAGAAGCTGTTCACAGAAGGAGGAGCAGACAGGCTCTCAGCATGAGGCCTTATTCACAGACCGTCTTCAGAGAACACCACGTATCTCAGCCAGGGGCAGTGGCAATTGTGCTTCACTAAGGAGCTAGACACATCTCCTTGAACTGAGCCTGCAGTCTGAGAGGAGGGTGAGGATGGCACTGCCAGTTTCAGTCAATGTTTCCATGCCCTTAATGTCGAAGAGTTAATTCCCACCCAACATTTCTCCACACACTGCTGCACTGGGAAGGTCACTAAGATCCAGTACACAAGGAGAGCAGACTTCACTTCCTTCTCCCGAAGCAAAGAGAAGCAGGAAGATTGGCCACATCGCTTTGTGGTTGTAGTGGTTTTCCAAATGGTGCAGGGAGCCATCAAATGCTCCATGTGGCTCAAGGTTCCAACCACAAAATGTTCAACTCCCTGACCATTTGTGTGCAACCTTTACGACACACGACAACGCATAATCACTGAGCAGAAACTGATAGCCAAGTTCCACACACATGAGGACGGCTTCAACTGGGGTCTTGGGTTCATGTCACACTATCTGTAACCCCCATGACTTGCCTGGGCTTGCAAAATCTCACTAACTGTCCTGTCTGGAGACAATACACATCTCTTTCACCTGTGCTTAACGCTCTCTCCACTCACATTGTCTGTACCTTTAAGACTTAATTATCTGTAAAGACTCGCATTCCAACCATTACCTTGTAAATTGATTTTCTGTCTATCGATGCCCTGTTTGTGAACACAACTCCCACTCACCTGGTGAAGGGCCAGTGCTCTGAAAGCTTGTGCCAGCAAATAAACCTGTTGGACTTTAACCTGGTGTTGTGAGATTTCTTACTGTGTTTACCCCAGTCCAACGCCAGCATCTCCACATCATTGTGTGTCACCATGGCTACATGCTGCTTAATTTCTGCTATCTTGGCAGCAGTCACAATGGCTAGAGCTCTATGCTCCCTCTGGGCAAGCACGGGGGGAGGGGGGATGAGGTGGGGGAGATGAAATTGCACAGGTGGGATTCCCTCTGGGACCCACCCTGACCTTGCAGCGATGTTATGCTGAGGTGGGCAGTTCCTCGGATGGAAAGCCTGTTCTTGCCCCTGTTGAGATCCTTAAATGGGCAATTAGACCATTGAATCTCATTGAATGGCAGAGCAGGCTTGCTGGGACAAATTACTTTCCACTGCTCCTATTTCTCATGTTCTTATATTATTCGTATCATAAAGGAAAATTTTTAGACACCTTCGTGATGCATGTTGATGATTTCTTTTGGTGTGGTACCGCAGAATTTGAGAAATGTGTTATTGATAAGATGACATTTGTTGTTAATTAGGAATTAAAATCAATTTTTAGGCTGGTGGGCAAATTAAATCTCAGGGCAGAGATAAAGAAAATTCGACCTCGAGTGGGAAGGAGCGCGGTGCAGCTCCATCAGAAGCCTCCCCGATGGAGGGCGAGCCCCCATCACCCTAAAACTTCAGGCCAATGTACTCTTCCTGCTCCAGGTGGCTGTTACTCCATCCTCAAACCACCAGGTTAACCAGAGGCTGTCTGCTCATCAATCAGGTGACAAGAGCTGAACACATGGTTGATGGCTCCCTCTGCCACTCATGGACAGTATTCATACACTGACAGCCATGCTGTGATTAGGGAAGGCATGGACAAGACCACTGCCATCCTGAAACAAAAGTTCTGCTGCATGAGGGGTCAACTCCAGTACTTGGTAGAGTATTGCTCCCTGGTCTGATTCACAACCCTTGTCAGCACAGCTTTGCCAACGACCTCAGGAGGGGGCAGAGCTTGATTTTCATCCATTAATTCAGTGCTATGTGCCTAGCACTATTCAACAACTGGTGGTGGTACTCCCAGGATAATTTGTAACCTTTCTACTGCAGTTGTGCAGTCATAGTGGCTGCATCAAATATAGTAATGTACATATTTCCATTCTCAAAGGTTAAGGCAACAAAGATACTGCTTTTAAAGGACAGAATTCCTATCTAAGGAAATTGGAAGTCGCTCCAATTGGAAAACTGCAAAACTAAGTCCCTTGCAACATTCCATATTTAATATACATTATTTACAGACTACTTTCGCAATCACCTTGATAGTCTACTAACTGCTTCCTCCACACTCCGTATTGCTTCCCAGAAAGTCCATACTGTTCCCTACAAACACAAACACCCACATAAACTTCTTCTAAACTCCCCTCCCCACATAGACGCACTCACAAACCTCTCTCCCCAAACCCCCTTCCTCCACTCACTCACTCAGCAACTCTTCTTCCCAAATCTCTGGCTTAGCCAACACACCTCAAGACTTGAGCTCTGGTCACCACCCCCCAGGCCTGCCGGCCACTGCCCCCATATGACTCTATTGTGTCTCCACCTCAACCCTCCAGGTCTGCTGAAATTTATGGAACTCTGCTGCTCTCTCTGCTCGCCTCCACCCCTCCCTAGCCTGCCAAACCCAGACCACCCATGACTCAAGCTGTTCTACTCTCTGGCCCCTGGGCTGCCCGACTCAGACCCTTTGAGACCCAGGAGTTGCTGCAACTCCCAGGCTGCTCCCTGTCCTCTCAACTCCCACCAATCCCACTGGACCCGAAACCACCAAATAAACAATCACTGTTTTGTTCAATGTTTCCCTTGACTGGAATATAGAGTCTTGTCCAACTGGCAGATTTTCCTCTGTTGGAATTAGTGCCCAATTATCACTTTATCAGTTTTAAATCTGTGAACAGAACCAGTGTATAGGGACAGATTTACTGCAGCTCAAACAGTGTGGAGCATGTCCTACAGCTTTGGCCTGACATGGAGTAAAACCCCAAAAAGGAAAAGCTAACACAAGAAGTTTCCATAAGCTCTCAGTGCAATTAAATCTAATGAAAGAGATCAGAACCCTGCGGGCGATTCTCCCATCGCGACCCACACATTTTCTGGCGGGTTGGGTCAGAAGATGGCGCGTGTCGGCCATTTCACGAGTTCCCCATGAGTGTTTATGACCCGCGTGCATCTCCCAACCAGAAAGAAATGGCGCCGCCGGGACCGCTCTGAAAACCGACGTGCCGCTGATTTGCATTACTTACCATACCTTAGCATGCTATGATTGGGATCGACACGGCAATCTCCATCACATTAGCATCTCCCACCTCTTTGCTGGGAGTCACTTTGGCGTGAATCAGAGTAGGTATATAAAAGTCTCAACCTGACATGGCAGCCTTGAACTGGCGTGAGGAGATAAGTGCTGCTAGCGGAGTGCGGCGGGTGTTGTAGGCAGTCCCTGCTGTCTTCAGGTGCTGGCCCATGGACCAGTGATATCTGGGATGAGGGGGGCGTGGGGGGGCTTCGATTTTCTGGGTGAGGTTCCGTGAAGGAGTCCTACTCAGCCCTCCCCTCCAGGGCACTTTGCAGTGGCATTGTCTTGCTGCGGGGTGTGGTCAGGGACTCGACTGAGTGCTGGTGTTCCAGGGTGGGGGAGGAGCGTACCATGTGCTGACTGAGGCCTAACCAGATGAAGCAGGTGCTCCAGGCCGGGGTGCCGATGTTCAGACATGGACTGCATGGAATCTGCTGTCACTGGGCAGCCATCTGGTGCTGCTTTGCAGTCTGTCCCTGCCCTGTGACACAGACCAGCAACACAGGCCTGTAACGGATGCTGCAGTTGCACACATAGCAATGGCTCAAGGGTGCGCATTGCCCACGGCTGCGCACTGACCTGCATAATCTGTGCCAGCGTTTGTCATGATGGGAATCTCACACAAACCTAATCGGGTCACGCATGGCACCATGGATTGTGTGGTGCTGCCAGCTCCCACAAGTGGGTGTCCTGGCCCAAGTGAGGGATTGGGGTGGTGCTGGGTCTATACAGCCAGTGATAATCATCCGTCATTCTATGCTCTTTCCAAATCCCACTGCAGATGGATCTCGGTTTGCTCAATCTGGAGCTGGCCATGTTGGTGGCAAGAAGTCTCACAACACCAGGTTAAAGTCTAACAGGTTACCTGTTGGACTTTAACCTGGTGTTGTGAGACTTCTTACTGTGTTTACCCCAGTCCAACGCCGGCATCTCCACATCATGTTGGTGACAGCAGAGGAGGAGGAGAAGGAGGCAGCTCAGGGGATGGTGGGCATGGAGAGACCACCGCGGGAGTAACCACTACCAGCCCCTCAGGAAGAAGGACAGGGGGCTGCCGCTGAAGGCCAGGAGGTGGGTGGGCAGCCTCCTGAGAGCGTGCACTGAAGATAGAGGGTGCCCAGGCCTCGGAGGAGACCTTTAAGACTTGATTACCTGTAAAGACTCGCATTCCAACCATTATTTTGTAAATTGAGCTTGTGTCTTTATGTGCCCTGAACTGAAATCCCACTCACCTGATGTAGAAGCAGCGCTTCAAAAGCTAGTGGCTTGTGCTACCAAATAAACCTGTTGGACTTAACCTTGTATTGTGAGACTTCTTACTGTGTTTATCTCAGGGGAGGGACAGCCACCCACTCCCTGTTAACGTGGAGGTTATGGCTGCCCTGAAGTTTTACGCCTCCGACTCATTTCAGGCACCCAGTGGTGACCTAGTTGGGATCTCCCAGGCCTCCAGTCACAGATGCCCTGTATGCCCAGGCAGGGCAGTACATAAATTTCAATGTGGGCCGTGCACATCAGGAGGCCTCGCTTCCATTGCTGGGATTCCCAATGTCCAGGGAGCAGTGGATGGGAAACACATGCAGGACCGCAGCAATTTTTGAAGAGGAAGGGGTCCCACTCCCTGAACGTCCAAATTGTCTGCGACCATCGAATGAGGATCATGCAGGTCGATGCACGCCATCCAGGGAGTGTCCATGACAGCTTTGTGCTCCGGCTGTCGGACATCCCTGGGCTCTTTCAAAACCAGCCCAGGCTCCCAGGGTGGCTACTGGGTGACAAAGGATACCCGCTAAGGTCATGGCTATTGACGCCTGTGCAGAGGCCCGAGATCCACCACAACGAGGCCCATGCAGTCACCCGGTCCATCGCAGAACGGTGACGTGGTTCCACTGCTTGGACCACTCTGCGGGGGGCGCTCCAGTATGACCCTGTGCATGCTTCATGCATCACCCAGCAGCGGGGAGACCAGCTGGAGCAGGGGGAGGAGGAGGAGCAGTGAGGGGGTGAGGTGGACATCCGCCATATGAAGAGCCGGAGGAAAGAGGGCGGCCGGCAATGGCAGGTGTCCGGCAGGGAAGGGCAGCGAGGGACTCCTTGATTGCAGCCCGCTTCACCGAGCTGGTGCTGTGCAGTGAGGGGGCTGCAACCAACACGCATCCACCACACCCCAGGAGCAAGTGCAGCCGCTATTCCCCCTCCAAACCAACCTGGGCCCTCAAACCACCACATCACCCTTCCCCTGCTCCTGTCATCCCACCACCCTATCCCCCAGACACATCCGACCCTATTAATGTGCCTGGACTGGCAATGGTTGCGAGTCTTGGTTGAAGGCTGGAGGATGATGATGGCTCGCTGTTGTGCACACTGGGATCCTGCCCCTGGTGCCACTGAAGTCTGACTCCTACCTGTTCTCCAAATGCACGCTGCCACCCCTCGCCCACGTAGCTGTAAGGGTTGGGGACACATGTTTTTTGGCCAAGAGGGGAGGGGGGGTGGTGGGGGGACACTTGCACCAAGGGCCTGGTGGATGTTGGGGAAGGTAGGGCGGGCACTCTGAAACATGGGCTGAGTCTGTAAGGTTCAACAGACAACACCTCTATGCTTGGGAATCAGAAACACTCAGCCCTGTTGGGGGGAGGGGGGCAGGGTGGGGTGGGGGGGGGGGGGGGGGGGGGAACCAAAGACACATTAGTCACAGTGTTCTTGTGCTCTTAACATTATTGATGATTAAACCCTGACTACTGGTGACCTTTACCCATGCCCTCTAGTGAACTACAACTTTCTAACTTTGTGCTGTCTACTGCTTCTTCTAGGTGCTACCCCAGGATGCACATCGGAGGTGGAGGTGTCCAGCTGTGATGCACGCCCCGTTGCCTGTGATGCCCTTGGCAGATGTCCCCTGGGTGGCTGGGACCTGGAGGGCTCAGGCTGACTTGCAGATGGCACTGTTTTGGTGCCATCCTGTTCATCTCACTGGCCCTGAGATGTCCCGGTGTAAGAAAAGGGGGAAATCGGAAGATCTCGGGATGTCCGGGATCTCCTGAGTGAAAGGCCCTGGCATGGGCTCAAGCCTTCCTCCTCCCTTGGGGAGCCCAGAGGCCCCAGGGACACTCCATGGGATGCCAGGGTAGCTGGACTGAGCTCCAGAAGTTCTGGTGTCACCTGGCTCTGCCAGTCCTGGAGGCCCAGATGCGTCTGTCCCATGATCTGTGATCCCTCAGCCCTGGCCCTCTGGAGCCCCTCCTCTACAGCATTCTGTGAGCGAGCCAGGCTCTGGAGCCCCTCAGCAGTAACCATCTGAGCCTGGGCTAAGTTGTCGAGGCTCCCAGCCACGGCCTGCTGGGCCTCCAGAATGCCAGCGAGAGTCCCAGCCGTGGCCAGCAGTATCTCCCACATGCCCCCGACACCTGTGGCCATCGAACGCTGTGCCTCCTGGATGCCAGAAACGCACTTACCTGTGGACCGTTGTGTCTCCAGGATGTCATGGACCCTGTCACCCATGAGAACAGAAGCCTGAGCCAGGCTTTCCACTGCGGTCACCACGCTTGCAGTGTTGGCCTGGGTCTCACACTGTGTCGGCACCACCTCCTGCAACAGCACTCTTGGACTCCCCTTAACAATCTTGCAGTCGCAGCATGGCAGCTAACAGCCCTTCCACAACTCCCCGGGTTTCCTGATGCATCTCCGCCAGCCTTGGGAGGAACATACCCCGAAGTCCAGCAGCTGGCTTGGGGACAGCTGAATCCTGGCCTCCGGCAGATCTCCATTGCCCGAGCCCTCAGATGTGCCCACCTCCACCCGATGTGCATCAGTGGCTGTGATGTGCTCACCAGTTTATGACCCAGAGCCTCAACACTAAAGGTACCCACCGTGGTGATCGTCTGTGTTGGTGGGTTGTGTGGTACATGCCGGTGCCACTTCAGTGGTGCTGCCCTCGGAGGATTCCTCAGTGCCTCCCTCAGAGGTGTCATCCAGGGGGTCGTGGGCAGTTTGCACCGGAGCAGCGGGGGCGGCAGCAATACCCGAACGGCCAGGTTCCTCTGGGTCCAGAGCAGTAATAAAGATCACACCTCGGGGAAGGGAGGTAAAACATTCTATGCAGCATCGCACTTATTTCAAGGAGGACCGAGGTTGAGGGTGCGCTTCTGCTCACTTGCATGCTGTACGCTGACCTGCTGTCCATGACCATTCGGGATGGCCCATCACCCCTTGCCAACTCTATGGCACACTCTTCGATGCTGGTCAGCTGCCGCAGGTCAGGCACACCACCACCAGTCTGTGTCATCTTCTGTAAATTGTGAATGTTCTTCTCCTGTGGGAACATAAGGTGGATAGCTAGCATTAATATATCGCAATGCATGGTGCGCAATGCGTGCCTGTGGCTTGGGTGTGGTGCTGACAGTTTCAGGGAAAGCGGTCACCACTGAAGGGTGCTCGTTGAGGAGTGAGGGGAAGGGGTTAGATTCTTTTCCTGGGGGAAGGGTAACTTGTTGCATGCCCTTCAGGTGACTAAGCATGGCTTGAGATCCATGCCAAGCATGTACGGAGTTCCAAGTAGGATGCTCACTCACCCTTGCTGCTCAAAGAAGGTTGTACATTTTTTTCCAACACTGCCGGCCAGAGCACAGTGTCAGGCTCCTGGCATTCACCACTTCTGCCACCTCCTCCTGCGATGGGTGAGGGCCCTGGCCTGGGAAGATCCGCTCATGCCTCTCCTCCATGGCATCTAGCAGGTGCTTCTGGTCGGCCTCTGTAAATCTGGGTGCAGGTTTCCGCGCAGACATCTTTGTGGTGTGACTGGCTGTGTGTCCATTCCTGCAGCTTATATACAGCTCTGGCTTGTTAGGGGAGTGCAGGTGCAGTGAGTGTGGCCAGTCAAGGGCCCGTTGGCAACGAATACTTGTGAGAGATTTTGAAGGCTGCTTTCACTTGGGTGTCATGCATCCCTTGGGGAGCTGATTGGCTGTCAATCTATAGGCTGCTGTGTCCAGGGGGGGTGCAATACTTAAGGCTCCCATTCAAGAGAGGGAATGATCGCAAGCCGGGGTTGTGCATGTTAGCACAACGCAAGTTCTCTGCAGGGCAGCAGTGAGGACAGTATGTTCAAGGGATGGAGTACTCACAGAGTGGGGAGATTCGGGTCTGAAGTTGCGCTGAAAGTACAGTCGTGATCCAGACCACTTTTCTTGCCAACTCAGCACTTTTGGAGAATCGCCCCCACTATTTCAACCATTCAAACATCAAGGTGCCTCTCCTTCCTGGAAGGAAGAGTATGTGATCATTGCTGATCGGTTAATCCAGCAAGTGTACATTTGACACATTTATATTTCTGATCTTTCTGAACTGAGTGTGATTGAGTAGATTTCTCCATGATGTATAGTTGCTGGGTTAGTCATCCACTCAATACAGACAGTAAGATAGTGAAGGAACGATTGCCTCTGTCAGGTTGAAGCATTTTGTAAAACTCACACATCCAGAAACCTTTGGGGACTTCTCCTCAAATGATTACCTTATTCTTTTGTACATTATCTGTATTTTTTTTACTTGCAATACATTCCCTTCATCTGCTACCAAGAGATATTGTCAGTCACAGTTTCCCAGCAATGAACTGGAAGATACTAATGTGTTGTAGTTGTGCTCTTGAGTTGATCTTTCCTGATCGCAATGGCAAGATTTTTTCCATTACTTATCTGGATGCTCCTTTCACATTTTTTGAAGTGTCAGGTTAAATGCTTAATGATACCACAAGGCCCATTGGTTAAAGGTTAGATAGATTCAGTGAGTGGGCAATAATCTGGCAGATGGAGTAAAATGTGGGAAAATGTGAAGTTGTTCGCTGGACATGAAGAATAAAAAAGCAGAGCAATACTTAAACAGAAAACAACGCAGGATTCTGAAGTGCAGAGGGATCTAGGTGTTCTAGTGCATAAGTTACAAAGTGTGGAATTTTCCTCTCCCGCCCAGCACAGGAATCGTAGCGGGCGGGACAAGACCATGCAAAGGCCCATTGACCTCAGGCGGGATGTTCCAGTCTTGGGTCAAGTGCGGCCGGAAAACTCCACTCAAAGAGTTAGTAAGCGGGTACAGTAAGTAATTAAGAAGGTAAATGGAGGGGGGGGGTCATATGAAGTGAGCTCAGGGACGGATGCAGTTTTATGAGATCTAGCACTACTTATCTTTTAATCATTTCTTTCATCTTAATGTGCGAGCAGTAATTAGTCGGTCCTGATACATAGAATCTGTGTAATGTTTGTGGAAGATCCTGGTTAACTTTGTTGACTGCAGGGAGCCAAATTCCATTGAAGCAATCCTTGTTTGTGAGATGTAATCAGAGCTGACCTGAGCCCGGTTCACAGTGGCAGCATCGCTGGTGAGCAGGCCCATGCTTCTGTGGTGCTGTTGGTACTAAGATGAAGACTGCTTTTATGAACGTCAATGTGGAAGATGTGTTCAGCTCCCCAGCACAAATTATGAATGTTCACCATGATAAACTGCGAGATATCCTACACAGAGTGAATGGTCTGGAGATGTTGGTCCCTTCAGTTGAGAAGGAGATTTCCTCAGTGCGGGTTCACCACCGGTCCTTGGAAATCCTGTTCTATGGTATGTTGAACATGCTATTTAAGTCGAGGGGACGTGGCCAGATGACGACAGTCCTTGAGCTAGTCCCTCCAGGAAGAGGAAGAGCTGCAATGAGATTCCCAGCTGATTTTGAGAGCTGGCTGCTATGCTTTCACAATCTCGATTTGAGGGCTGGGTATCTTGAGTTTGTTGAAGCACCTTTCAAGGCCTGGGGTCGGCTGGAGACCCCGAACACTGGTCTTTGGGTTGTCCTGACATTTGGGCTCTTAGAGAGGGAGGCATCCGGACATAATGGACGTCTCCCGCTCGCTTTTAGGCCCAGGCTCCTGCTCCAATTGGGCTCTGGGACAACAGCATGATAGAGGTGTAGAGAGTTCAGTGAAAGTCTGGACGATTCCTGAATGTTCTGGTCATGGCTTCAAGCGTTTTCTAACTCCGTGGATGGATTATAATCCTGCAGTTCATCATTAACCCTGAGTTTTGTTCCCTTGCGATTTTACTCCTGATTGCGTGATGTTGTATTTTATCCTGATAAGGAAATGCATTGAGACAGAGGCTTGGAACTTTTTTCTTTTCTCTTGCCTGTTATCCTGTAAATTCGGGGTCTTTTATATCCTGGCTGATGGCTCTGCCACCGGTGTTCTCTGGTGAGGGGAGGGGGTAGGGGTCTTGGTTCTCTGGCCGGCGAGCGTCTTCCTTCTTTTATCTTGTCAGAGAGCGTTCTGACTGTGTTGTATGTCTTAAAGGTTGTGTGATACATATTTAATTTTTTTAATGTGTTGTAATCCTTGCATTTACACAGGAGTACATTCTCTTGCAGTACCCTTCACTTTAGTTATAGAAAAGTTGAATAGTGCCACAGCAATGGTAGTGGGTGGATGGATAGATGTAGAGGTGGTTGGTACGGCCTTAAGTCCTCATTTTCGGTGAGGAAAGCGCCCCCATCAGAACTATTGGTGTCGTGTTTTACTTTGCGTTTTGTTAGTTATTCTGGGTCTAAGAAATCCTGTGCTTATCCAGTGGTGGTGCAGACAGACTAAATATCATGGAGTGGACTGGACTTCTTTTCCTTGCTGTTGGCGCTTCTGGTGGTGGGAGTGTGAAGGAGGTATGTGCACCAGAGCAGGGTTGATAGGTCTTTGAGATTCGAATATTTTTGTATTGCTTTTCTCAGGTTGCTTGACTGGGTAGGCAGAGTTGAGAGCTGTCTGGTTACTTGCTTGGGAGGGGTGTCTTCTTGCCATGGGGGTCTATTTGTGTAGAGGGAGAGGTGCATTTAGGGGTATCACCTGTCTCGTTGCACTGTGTCCCGAGAGACTTTCTTTCTATTCTGTTGCTCCATGAAAGGAGTTGCACCACAGTGCCATCTTTCATGGTCGTTTCCTGCTGTCCTGATTCCTGGTTAAAGTCCAACAGGTTTATTTGGCAGCCCAAGCTTTCGGAGTGTCACTCCTTCTTCAGGTGAGTGAGGAGTTGTGTTCACAAACAGGGCATATATAGACACAAACTCAATTTACAAGATAATGGTTGGAATGCGAGTCTTTACAGGTAATCAAGTCTTAAAGGTACAGACAATGTGAGTGGAGAGAGGGTTAAGCACAGGTTAGAGATGTGTATTGTCTCCAGCCAGGACAGTTAGTGAGATTTTGCGAGCCCAGGCAAATCGTGGGGTTACAGATAGTGTGACATGAACTCAAGATCCCAGTTGAGGCCGTCCTCATGTGTGCGGGAGTTGGCTATCAGTTTCTGCTGAGTGATTCTGCACTGTCGTGTGTCGTGAAGGCTACCTTGGAGAACGCTTACCCGAAGATCAGAGGCTGAATGCCCGTGACTGCTGAAGTGTTTCCCGACAGCAAGAGAACATTCCTACCTGGTGATTGTTGAGTGGTGTTCATTCATCCGTTGTCATAGCGTCTGCATAGTTTCCCCAATGTACCATGCCTCGGGACATCCTTTCCTGCAGCGTATCAGGGAGACAACATTGGCCGAGTCGCAAGAGTATGTACCGTGTACCTGGTGGATGGTGTTCTCACGTGAGATGATGGCATCTGTGTCAATAATCCGGCATGTCTTGCAGAGGTTGCTATGGCAGGGTTGTGTGGTGTCGTGGTCACTATTCTCCTGAAGGCTGGGTAGCTTGCTGCGGACAATGATCTGTTTGAGGTTGTGCAGTTGTTTGAAGGCAAGAAGTGGGGGAGTGGGGATGGCCTTGGCGAGATGTTCGTCTTCATCGATGACATGTTGAAGGCTCCGGAGAAGATGTTGTATCTTCTCTGCTCTGGGGAAGTACTGGACGACGAAGGGTATTCTGTCCGCTGTGTCCCGTATGTCCCGTATTCTTGGACAGACGCATCTCCATCAAGGACGGTCACCTCAGCATTTCACTGTACCGCAAGCACATGGATAACCTCACGATGCTCCACTTCTCCAGCTTCTATCCTAAACACGTTAAAGAAGCCATCCCCTACAGCAAGCTCTGCAAGACGTGCCAGATCATCGACACAAATGCCATCATCTCACGTGAGAACATCATCCACCAGGTACACGGTACATGCTCTTGCGACTCGGCCAACGTTGCCTACCTGATACGCTGCAGGAAAGGATGTCCCGAGGCATGGTCCATTGGAGAAACCATGTAGACACTACGACAACGGATGAATGAACACCGCTCGACAATCACCAGGCAGGAGTGTTCTCTTCCTGTCGGGGAACACTTCAGCGGTCACGGGCATTCAGCCTCTGATCTTTGGGTAAGAGTTCTCCAAGGCGGCCTTCACGACACACGACAACGCAGAATCGCTGAGCAGAAACTGATAGCCAAGTTCCGCACACATGAGGACGGCCTCAACCGAGATCTTGGGTTCATGTCACACTATCTGTAACCCCCATGACTTGCCTGGTCTTGCAAAATCTCACTAACTGTCCTGGCTGGAGACAATACACACCTCTTTAATTTGTGCTTAACCCTCTCTCCACTCACATTGTCTGTACCTTTAAGACCTGATTATCTGTAAAGATTCACATTCCAACCATTATCTTGTAAATTGAGTTTGTGTCTTTATATGCCCTGTTTGTGAACACAAGTCCTCACTCACCTGAAGAAGGAGCGACACTCCGAAAGCTTGTGCTACCAAATAAACCTGTTGGACTTTAACCTGGTGTTGTGACACTTCTTACTGTGCTTACCCCAGTCCAATGCCGGCATTTCCATGTCCTGATTCCTCCCACTCTTTCTCTGTTTTCCTTTTAGTATCCATACAAATGGCAGGGATTATGATGTCTGATTCTTTGAGTTATTTGTATTGATCTTTGCAGGTCTTCTTCACGTATATGTGTGAAATGATGATCATTCTGCACTGTGCTGAATCCTGGGAATTTGTTACTCATCATATTGAATACAAAGTTTAAAATTCTCAATAAAAACATTATATTAAAAAAAAATAAGGCTAATGGAATGCTATCATTTATTATGAAAAGAATGGAAGGTTAGATGTCAGGATGTTATGCCTCAGTTATACAGGATACCCCACAACACCGAGACCAGAGTTTGCAACCATGGGACTATTGGAGAAGATTTGAATGATAATCATAGTGGACATAAGCAGTAGCCAAGAAGTCTTAGCCCATATATGAAGATGTCGAATGGTACCCACACCAAGTGGTTCATTTGCTAAGTTCTGATAAGTATCTGACTCAGTTTGATGGGGCCATGAGTAAAATGGGTGTTAGAAGGACTCTTGAATTAAGAATTCAGTTTTAAGTACAAGTAACTGAGTTCATTGTACTTTTAATAACTTTAACAGAACTGATTATTTAAGATAGTGTGTAGTTACGTTCCTTGATTTTTGTGTAGTTTTTTTTGTTTTAAGCTGTAAACTTTGTGGTTTCATTATTTTAGCAAATACTTGGGGTTTCATACTTCCAAAAGAAAATAATAAAAGTGTTACTGGTCTCTACTGAGATTGCAACAGCTTTCATTTTCTGTCTCTTTAGCCACCAACTCTGTCCTTTAAATCTGCTGTCATCATCCCTCTCCTCAAATAAAACTCATAAACCCACCCAAATTTCTGCCCGGAAAGGTACTAGTGAAATTTCTTAACCCCAAATATCACCGGCAACCCTTCTTTTTTGACGTGGGCATATTTGCATTCTGCAATAGCCAAGATCCTGGAAGCGTACGCAATTGGGCGTTCATCTCCGCTTGGTCACCTATGTGCCAATAGCGCCCCGATTCCGTATGGGGAGGTGTCGCAGGTCAGTAGTTGTTCTTTCCTGACATCATGATGTGGCAGAACATTCAACGAGGAAAGTTGTTGCTTTACTTTATTGACAGCCAAGGATTGACTGCAAGGCGACTCCCAAGGCTGATCCTTTTTTTAGTAGTTGGTGTGAATGGAGCCAGGATGGAGGCAAGGTTGGGTATAAGTTTCTCGTTATAGGTTGTCAACCCCAGAAATGATCTTAACTCCTGGATGGACACGGGAGCCGGAGAGCCTTTGATCATCCGCACCTTGTCCTCCAAGGGGTGTTGACCAAACTTATCTACCCAGTAGCCCAGATAGGCCACTTAGGGGACCTAGAACACACAAATTTCCCTTCTTAGGTGTATGCCTGCCTTGGAAAATTGACTAGAACTTCCTCAAAGAAGTTCTAGACAATTAGATAATAACTAGATCTCAGTTATTTGTTTTTCCTGTTATGAGGACATCGTCCAGATAAATAGCAACTTGAGGTAGATTCTCCATTTCCTACCACAACAGGATCTGTCCTTGTCAGTACAATGACTATTTTCCAGGCGCACCAGGACCATCATTCCCATTGCGAAGGCTCGGCTGCAGCCCAAAGTTGAAACCAACTTGCGTAATACACTCATACAACACCGATTGAGAAGCAAAACGCACTACAATCGAAATGTCCACAGACTCAACCCTCTAACATTTGGTCAACCAGTCAGAATTGAGACAGCATGCTGCCATGACAAGTTAGCACAACCGTGCTCTGTAACCGAACAGGTTTGTGATAGTCTCAGATGGTGCACACTATGTACACAACCACTGTCACCTCATACAGGTTATCAGAACCAGCACCAACAGATAACAGGGCACTCCAGGCATCCAACTCATGGTACCTGCCCCCTACACCAGTGGACATGCAGACTCCTCCAGAGGCCAACACAGCGAACCCTGCACCCAACAAACACACTAATGGAACGTTCCCAGGTCACCCATACTGAAGATATCAACCTGAAAAAGATGACAATACCACCAACCAGCAGAATCACACACTCAGGGTGTCTGAGCAAACCAAACACAATGGGTAAAATGTTCCCATCCTGCCCGCCAAGGGAATCATAGTAGGTGGGGGCAAAAGTCCATTGACCTCGGGCGGGGCTAGCATGTTTAACTTGTATGTTACAACAATGGACTGCACCCAGTTTCCTACTGTGCACACTACTATATCTCATACCAGTTGTTGCAACTAAATGGGGAAGATGTAGACTGAGTGGTCACATGATAGCGCAGTGACATGGCTGCAAAAAGGGTCACGTGTCAGAAGTGCAGCAGTTCTCCCTGGGAGCATGGGCAGGGTACTGCATGAAGTAGTTACTGAACAAGTGAATTAACTACTGTTATAAATTCTTGTCAGTGTTTCAGGAAGGCAACACATTCATGCATCCCATCTGAAAATCCTGCAACCAGGAATTATTTTGGATTACAAACAGCACAGAAACAGGCCATTTGGTTCAACCAGTCCATGCCAGTGTTTATGCTCCACAGCCTCCTCCCATCTTTTCTCACCAATATCCACCATTGTAACCATCTATTCCCTCCTCCCTCAAATGTTTGTCCAGTTTCCTCTTAAATCAATCTACACTATTTGCTTCAACCACTCCCTATGGTCGCAAGTTCTTCATTCCCACACTCTTTGGGTGAAGAGGCTTCTTCTGAATTCCCTATGGGATTTCTTGGTGACTATCATGCATTGATGACCTCTAGTTATCCTCTTGCCCACAGGATGTCTTTGCCTGCTACGGACAGGGGTCCATATTGAGCCCAATGTTTCCTGTCATTGAATTGGTTTGTTTGATTTCTATTTTAAATTGTGAGGACTGTAGTTTATGAGTGAGATCCAAAAGAAATTAGCTAGAGACAGAACAAAGACAGATCAATAAACACTCCAGAGATGACTGAAACTTAATCTTAGTGGATTTGATTGCAACTCAATATGAGTAATTGTCTGATCATCAAAAGGCTTAAAAATAAAGTTAGCCTGAATATTTCATCAACATTATAAGATCTGTCTGCTTCAAATTTAAACAACTAAGACTGTTGTGGCTGCCATTTCAAAGTGCTGTCAATAAATCTTTTTTTAGAAATGCATGTCTGTGCATAGAATTCACAGCACAGAATCAGACATTCTTTCCAGCAGACCCACACTGATGTTAATGCTCCAAATAGCTTCCTCTCAGCCTGCCCGATCTGTATGAGAGAGCCTCTGTTGTTTCTATCCTGTATTCACTGGACTTAATGATCATGATCTGGCGAGGAGAGAACTTTTAACAAAAAATATCTGAACCCAACTTCTCTCTAATTGGCAAATTTAAAATGTAAAATACATTAACAGGGAAAGCTCCTGTTCAAACACAGATTTAGAACACTACGGATAATATTCAATTGTCTGAAGAGATCAGGAAAGTAACAATACAAAGTTCATTTAAAAAAATGTAATTTAATTGTGAAGTAGCTGAACGTGTGGTTTGTTTCAAATGCGAAAACTAAAGGTGTATTCATGCAGAAACTTTAGCTTTGCATTGTGTCTATGCTAATTAGCAATGTGGGTCTGGAGGTGGGATATATTGGGATTCTGAAGCAACAGTGAGAGCCTTTGGAAAGGGTAAACTCACATCCCTTTCAATTCCTGCTTGACGGGGTTTAAATCCAGTGGGGTGTCCATAGAACAATAGAAATGATACAGCACAGAAGGGGGCCATTCAGCCCATTTTGTTCCTGCTGACCCAAAGATACACAGGTGCCTTCCTAATCCCATCTTCCTCACACGGCCCAGAACCTTGCAGCTGACAACACTTAAGGTGCAGATCCAGGTACTTTGTAAAAGAGTTTAGGGTCTCTGCCTCCTCCACCAACCCAGGCGGCGATTCCAGACACCCATCACCCTCTGCATGAAAAAGTTTTCCCTCATGTCCCCTCTAATCCTTCTGCCATTTAGCTTGAATCTATGCCCCCAGCTTTTGAACTCTCTGCCAAGGGAAACAGGTTCTATTTAGCTTGCAAGGTATTCGAGTTGGGGTCATATGTATAGTGCTCTGGGCACTATTTCCATGTACCTGGCCTCAGCTTAATGGTTAACAGAGCAGGATTCTCTATTCCTAACTCATATGTTTAAACTGTTAACTGTTGAGGTCCAGGCATGTATCCAGGCCAATGCAGAGGTCTCTCTTAACCGAACAGTGGTTTCCAACCAGGCACCTTTCTGAGCCCAGAGCACTATACATATGACCCCAACTCGAATACCTTGCAAGCTAAATAGAACCTGTTTCCCTTGGCAGAGAGTTCAAAAGCTGGGGGCATAGATTCAAGCTAAATGGCAGAAGGATTAGAGGTGACCAAGCAGTGACCAAGTGAGACCTGCTTGGCAGTTTCACCACAGACAGCCTTTCAATGAAGGATGATGAAGGGGCTGCCGATCTGCGGGATAATCAAAGGGCCACTAACTCTGAAGCCTCAGCAGCGCCACCAGGAAAGGTGAGTGTTGCTGAGGAATTCTGAACGTCTGTGCTGTGTGTTGGAGGGGAAACCCTCCAGGGAGGTTGTTGAGCCACGAGTGTTATTTTTCCTGTCTGTGATCTTTTCTTTGACCCACAGAACGTTGCCTCCAAACTCAGCAGAGAGGATGCCCCTCTTTAACTTGTGGCACCCTCACGCGGCAACATGGAATGGCCCCTCAACTAGTCTTTAATTATGCAAATCAGCTGCCTCAGAATGGAACTGCAACCTCCCCCCAACACACCCCCCAAGCACCCACCCCACCAGGTGAATTGGTATCTCTTCTCTGTGAGAGGACTTCAAAGGGGTCTGCTCATGCTTGCAGCTCCTGACAGGCAACAAGGCAAAATGTCTGCTGCAGAATGGAGTGTTACAATGATTTCAAATCCTGCTAGTGACTGGGAGGTTAAAGTGATCTGGCCACTTCAGAATTTGCACAGCTGACAGGCAGGAATGCAGATGTTGATCACAGGGCTGCCTGAATTCACTATGTGGAGATGCGGGCGTTGGACTGGGGTAAACACAGTAAGAATTCTAACAACACCAGGTTAAAGTCCAACAGGTTTATTTGATAGCAAAAGCCACTAGCTTTTGGAGTGTGCTGCTCCTTCGTCAGGTGGAGTGGGAGATGTGCTCACAAACAGGGCACACAGAGACACAAACTCAATTTACAGAATAATGATTGGCATGCTAATCAATGCTAATACAGCTACTCAAGTCTTAAAGGTACAGACAATATGAGTGGAGAGAGCATTAAGCACAGGTTAAAGAGATGTGTATTGTCTCCGGACAGGGCAGCTAGTGAGATTTTGCAAGTCCAGGCAAGTTGTGGGGGTTACAGATAGTGTGACATGAACATGGGGGAGGAGCACCATTTCATTTTTCTGGGCAGGGGGGCCTACCTCTGAGTGCGGAGATGAGGGCACCCTATAAAAATGGTCACCCGGTCTTGGAACAGCCAGGCAGGCTGGCAGCTTTTGTAAAATGACCTTATTAGCATCATTCAGATGGGTGAATCCCACTTGACAGATCCTCCTGGTGTCAGCGGGAACCTCTCCTGTTTTCCCACAACATGGGCATTTAACCTCAAAGGGGGAGAATTTTGTAAGCTTTTGTAAGAGCTGGAAAGACTATCGTGAGAGCAGCAACAATAAAAGGGGATATGGAAAGAGAAGTATATTTTGAGGTTTGGTGGATGTGGGGGCAGAGCTACTGTCACTGGGCTCCTCGGTAAGGTAGGGGACGTGAACACTCACCTGCACGGGACAGCGTGTGATGGGCGGGAATTGAAGAGTAACTGTCAGAAGATTAAACGTTGAGCTTGGGGGGTGAATCGTTTTGCGGGGTAGGGTATGGGCCATGGGGGAACGGGTAAATGTATTTGACTCGACAAGGAAGGTCATGACACCCGTGGCTGCCCAAAATTATACAGAGCCTTGTGATGGTGTTCTCGAGATGTTGCATGGAACTTGGGTCATTGGGATGGACAAGATACAGGTCAGCTCAACTGGACAACTGAATGTATGTGGTACTGACAATGCTCCAGCATTGACATTGTAATAACCCGTGATACACGCTGTCGCACCCGACTGGCTCAGCTTTCCACCATGACACTCCATAGAGTCCAGCCCGACCACCTGGCCTTCAGGGAACATTCCCTCAAAGGGGCCACACTACCACACTCCTTCCCCACTAATTCCTGAAGTCATTCAAAGAGAAAACATAAAAAAATCATTAACATAAGCAACAATTTACAGGGAAACATGATGGAAACCCCCTTGATAACTTGTCATATGTTTAGTCAGTCTGGCTACTTCTGAACTCTCGTAGAACGTCTCAACCCTGAGCTAGGTGCGTCTGGATATGAGAAAATCAGATTGGGGCTATGGCTAATGGCAACTTCATCAGCGCAGGATCTAAATCATCCTCGATAGTTGCTGTATTCTCTATTACTGCCACAACTGGTTACTCAGGTTCCACATCCACAACTGGGATCCTCACTCCGAACCCAAGCGGATCTACCTGTACAGCTGGCGTCACCTGTTGATCCCTTGTATCAAGCATTACTCTCCTTCTCAGGTGATCCACATGCTTCTTGATGCAACATCCTTGTATCTCTACAATATAGGAGTCGGGCCCTGTCCTTTCCACAATCTGACCAACCCCAGGCTGGTCCTGCTACAAAATGTCTGACCATAGCTAAATCCTTATCTCTGAAGACTCTGTCACTCTTTCTTGACTCTCTTTTTGAGAGCTTGCCTCGCCTCCCACCCTTCCCGCTAAACTCGGAAATATCAATTGGCTCAGCTTCCCACCTTCGGCACGGTAGCACAGTGGGGCGGCACGGTAGCACAGTGGTTAGCACTGCTGCTTCACAGCTCCAGGGACCTGGGTTCGAATCCCGGCTCGGGTCACTGTCTGTGTGGAGTTTGCACATTCTCCTCGTGTCTGCGTGGGTTTCCTCCGGGTGCTCCGGTTTCCTCACACAGTCCAAAGATGTGCGGGTTAGGTTGATTGGCCATTCTAAAATTGCCCCTTAGTGTCCTGGGATGCGTAGATTGGAGGGATTAGCGGGTAAAATATGTAGGGATATGGGGGTGGGGCCTGGGTGGGATTGTGGTCGGTGCAGACTCGATGGGCCGAATGGCCTCTTTCTGTACTGTAGGGTTTCTATGATTTCTATGATTTCAACAGTCCATAGGGGCAGGCCCGACCACCTGACCCTCAGGGAACGCCCCCTTGAAGGGACCAACCTACCTCAGGGACAGATAAACATGTGAAGGGCAAAGCCTCGGGTTGTGTGGCAAACATCCTGCATGTAGTTCACAAGGACCCTGGCAAATACCTTTGCCTCCTGCACATGTATGATTTCAGGGGACATAAACCCAGCCTTGAGTTGTCCCTTGGGAGATGGTTGGGAGAGGGGTGATGGACTTAAGGACTACGTCACAAATAAACCACATCAGAGTCCATCAAAGTGCAAGTGGACTATATTTACAAAGTGGCACAAGATTAATAGTTATGATGCAGCTGTGCAACCAAATGTGAAATCAAAACTTTGAAATCTTTCATCCCCGGTCATTTCCTCTCGGTTCTCCCCCGACATCCACAGCAAGAGTGGAGGTGGAGACAGTCTTCTGACCCATTGAGACTGCTGTCTTCGATGACCTTGTAAGAAGTTTAACAACACCAGGTTAAAGTCCAACAGGTTTATTCGATGACCTTGATGGTCTTCGATGACCTTGGCAGCCGTCCGCTGGAGACGTGAGGCCTGAAGGCACGGTGGCACAGTGGTTAGCACTGCTGCCTCCAGGGACCCGGGTTCGATTCCCAGCTTGGGTCACTGTCTGTGCAGAGTCTGTGCATTCTCCCCGTGTCTGCATGGGTTTCCCCTGGGTGCTCTGATTTCCTCCTGCAGTTTGAAGGACGTGCTGGTTAGGTGCACTGACCTGAACAGATGCTAGAGTGTGGCTACTAGGGGAATTTCACAGAAACTTCACTGCATTGTTAATGCAAGCCTTACTTGTGACTAATAAATTAACTTTACTTTAAGAGCCCTGGTTTACTTCAGCTGTCCTGCTGTGGGGCAGCTGCTCCCTCTGTGATCACAGACAGTGAAGGGGACACAGACAAGGGTGATTTGGTAGAGCCTGATACCCTCAGAGTGTCCTGAGTGGAGCTCCCAGGGATGTCCAACAGCTGCTCCTCCTTCCCCCACCCACCAGGATGCCTGTGAGTCACAGCCTGACTCTTTGAGGGGAAGGCGCACCTGGAGGGAGGTCCCAGTGCCCCAATCCCCTCTCATGCAGCCACTGCAAAAGCTCACCAATGGCCACATCGATGGAGTGCAGGTCTGCACACATCTCCAGCAGAAACTGGGTGGACCAGCTTCTTCATGGCATTCACCACCCTTCCGATGTAGACCTTCTTGTGTGCACTTGTCGACACCACTTCGTTAGAAAGCAGGCGGACAGACTCCGCTGCCTCATGTACCACACTGCTGAGGGCCTCCATCTGCCTGATGTTGCCCTGCCTCTTGCAGATTCCCCAGCATCCCGTGCACAAACCATCCCAGAGACTCAACATCCAAATTGGACATCATTGATGCCCCTTCCTAAGCGACCTTCTGAGTGCTGGTGAACTTGGCTGACCCTGCCTCCTATATAACAATGTGGAAAATTGTCTGGGTGTGTCCTGCGCCCAAAATTCCACAGCAATTCAATATGGCTAATTAGCATCCTCCCTATCATCAGCAGAATGATGGAAGGTGGTGTTAAGTGTGTTATCAAGTGGTACATACTCACCAATAACCTACTCACTGATGCTCAATTTAGATTGTGCGCCTGACCACGTTATAGCCTTGGTCCAAACATGGACAAAAGAACTGAATTCCTGAGGTAAGGTGACAGTGACTGGCTTTGACATCAAGGCAGCATTTGACTGAGTGCGACATCTAGGACCGAAGAGCTGCAGTAAAACCTGAAGTAATCAGAATCGCGTTGAAGGGCTGGAATGGCAGAGGTGGAAGAAATCTTTAATGTGTGATGTCTTATTCAGCGCAAAGGAAGATGGTAGAGGTTGTTGGAGCCAATCATCTCAGCTCCAGGGTATCACTGCAAGAGTTCTTTTTGCTAAGTGCCCTGAACTGACTGACATCATCCGATTCATTAGTGACCTCCCATCCATCATGAGGTCAGAAGTGAGTTTGTTTGTCAATGATTGAAGTGTTCAGTTCCATTTATCAGTGTTGGATATTTAGGCTGGTGGTTGAGGTGTGGATAAAGCATATACATCATTATCCTCAATGGCATTGATCTTGCTGAGTGTTGTTGCAATTGCACCCATCCAGGCAAATGGGGAATATTTCAGTCAATACTTGACAGGAGATCAGACAGTCAAGCATAGCTTTGGTTTTGTTTTATTATATAATTCTAATCCAATACCCAGATAAAACAGTGTTTCTGGGTTATTTTGAATGCTTGTTGTTCATAGCAAAAGCTGACTGCTGGTAAATATTTAATTCAGTCTAAAGTAGCAAAGGATTTGAACATGCTCGAACCATGAGAAGTAGAGAGAGGGATTAATGGAGCAAAGTTAGACATTGTGCGTCTTCCATATAGTGTCAGAGGCATATTGCTGCAGATATTAATTGAAGGCAGGAAAATGCTAGAAAGGGCATGTAAAGGTTACCTTACTGAAAGAGAACAAAGGAATCTGTCAGGTTGTACAAATAGTGCTTCTTTTTATAGAGGTTTGTACTGCTGAGGTCAGACAAGCTCCATTATGTTCAAATTAGGCCCTT